>NC_067425.1:29472065-29772065 GCF_009764475.1 Pristis pectinata
AGAAAGTGCAGTGCAATAAGGTGCAAGGTCAAAAGCCTTGCTAAGGTCCATGTATACTACATTTATGTAGAAATGATTAAACTTTAAAACAATGTTTTTAAAATCAGGTCATGTTACATGTCTACATCCTGTTTACAGCTCTCTCTCACACAAGGCAAAGCTTATATTAAAATCCTGCATGCTTCTGAACTTTCTTTTTACAATAAGCAGTTCTGGTGCTTTTTACTTGATCTGTCAGTCAGAAAACTCAGCAATCTGCAGCCTGGTTGTGAAGTGAAAGCCCTGTTCACTTCAAGAAAGGGGCTAATTGTACCTCCAGCTCCTTGGTACACATTATCCAGCCCAAAGATCTGTCTGCCTGGTTAACACCAGCCATTCCTGCAACCCCCATTCTGTCCAATCTACCCATTAGCCATATTGGCCGGACTGGCTATACATTTGTCAGAAATGTCCAGGAGTCCCCAGGATGAATCCAATTCCTTAAAAGGAGCTGTACTGCAGAGAAGAGCCAAGATAGGACTGGGTGACCCCACCTTCCCCTCTCCCCCAAACTGCCCACTGGTCCCAGAACCCACCCAGCCAAGCACCAGCCGTTGAGGGTTTAGGCCTTGAATAGGGATCCAACAGGCCTGGCACCAGAGATCCAGGAGTGAGATAACTAGGAAGCAAAGACCCAGAAACCATGTTGTACCTGGTCCAATGTTCTGTGTCCAGGTCCATATCTGGATCCATATCCAGATCTAAACCCAGGTGTACTGTAATGATGGGCACAGGTCTGTCACTGTATCACACTGGGCTACAGAGGTTCAAAAAGGTAACTTCACGAGGGCAATTAGGGGTGGACAATAAATGCTGGGCTCACCAGCAATGTCCTGATCGCAAAGGTGAATTAAAAACCTCGTCCTCAATGCAACTTTGGACCCCGGAGTGCAAGCCTGTGTCATAAGCTCCAATTCTAAAGTGGAATTTGAGGATTTTATTATTAGCAGCCCCGCAGGAGATCAGTGATTCATGATTTGTTAAATAATCTGGAGAGCACAGTAAATACTTGCAGACATTTTGGTGGGTGGAATAAAATTAACTACAATACGTCCACAAAGTGCTGGGTCTGCTGTGTAAGTCAGGTGGTAGCTGAAGACAGAAATAAACAGAGCTAATATTTCAGGTGCATGGCCTTTCATCGTATGTGGGCTCGAGGAGCATTCCATCTGGATCTCCTGCATGACTGGACTCAAAGACTGGGACGTCTTCCTAAAATAAGCTTAAGAGGGAAAAGGGCTCAACCCTGAATGAACTTCCCAACAGGAGTCTTCAGGGAACAGATGTCAGAGAAATTGTTCATCTATAATTGCTGCATTAGACTCTGCATTTAGTGTCAGCACCCTCTCTGGAGACCCCCAAACGATGGCCAAACTGGGAACATTATCCTTAAAGTAAAGGGTCATTTTTGCCCTGATTGTTGCATTAAATTGGCCCCCGCTTGGCTCCTGACTGCAGCTGCCCATAGGAGTCCCATTATCACAACTGTGCCACTGTGAATCAGGAATAGCAGGACTCAGTCTTAAAAGAGCAGTCATTTTAATTGAAGGTAAAGGAAAATGTGTGGGAGTGGGGCATATGTGTGTGGACACCTCACCACAGCCCTCCCGTGATCATTGACTCAGTTCAAGTTCCTTGCTGTGAATGGTACCAAGACATGGCCTCATCACTCTGCAGACATATCTACAAATACCTCTGCTATGCATGGCTGCAGGAAGCATTGTCAGACCTAGTATTAAAAGGTCTGGCAGGTAGATACAGGCAGCTACACATCAGTATCACAGTACCCTCAAGAAGGTGGTGATAAGTTGCCTTTATGAACATCTGCTGTTCTTTTTCTGTCGTGATGTTGGGGAAGGATTTCTGGGATTTAGACCCAACAGTAATGATGAAGCACAGGCAATATAAATCACGTCTCCTCGCCACCTTGCTGCATAGTTTGCTCCTTGTTTAACTGGGAAGTAAAGATGAAGGCTATAGGTTGCCAATTACCATTCCGCCATCTGTCAATAAGGCCTGGATGAGTGATTCACTTGCTGATGATGTTGTCATGTACAGAAAAGACACCAGAGAAATGTAAGCCATTATTATGGCAAACAGCCCCTGGAGGCACCCAGTCCAATTTCCCATTGGGTGTGACTTCCACCAGAAAGGATTGCCGTCATATTAAAACATACGCAAGTGCTTTCATGTCCAACTTGTGCATAAAGCAGGTGTACGGGGGTCCAATTCCCAGGCACGGATATCCAACTGCCAGGGGAACAATGAGTCCATGGAACAACCATCCCCATCCAGAAGATGGCTGGTGGGATCTTCCACCCGGACTGGTGGACTCCCATCCACAGAATCAGGTCGTCTGCCACACTCTCCACCACAGTTTCTCTCAATGTCTTTGCCTCCATTTCATTCCAGGGAGCTGTGTCAGACAATGGCCTTGCATCCTTGGTATTAGTTTATTATTGTCACTTGTACTGAGGTACAGTGAAAAACTTGTCTTGCATACCATTCGTACAGATCAATTTATTACACAGTGTGTGAGGTAGTACAGGGTAAAAACAATAACAGAATACAGAGTAAAGTGACACAGCTACAGAGGAAGTGCATTGCAGGTAGACAATAAAGTGCAAGGTCATAACAAGGTAGATTGTGACGTCAAGGGTCTATCTCATCGTATAAGGGAACTGTTCAATAATCTTATCGCAGTGAGATAGAAGCTGTCCTTGAGCCTGCTGTTCATTGGTATTGGTATTGGTATTGGTTATTATTGTCACTTGTACCGAGGTACAGTGAAAAACTTGTCTTACAAACCAATCTTACAGGTCAATTCATTACACAGTCCAGTTACATCAAGTTAGTACAGAGTGCATTGATGTAGTACAGGTAAAAATAAATAACAGTACAGAGTAAAGTGTCACAGCTACAGAGAAAGTGCAGTGCAATAAGGTGCAAGGTCACAACAAGGTAGATCGTGAGGTCATAGTCCATCTCATTGTATAAGGGAACTGTTCAATAGTCTTATCACAGTGGGGCAGAAGCTGTCCTTAAGTCTGGTGGTATGTGCCCTCAGGGACCTGTATCTTCTACCCGATGGAAGAGTAGAGAAGAGAGAATGTCCCGGGTGGGTGGGGTCTTTGATTATGCTGGCTGCTTCACCAAGACAATGAGAGGTAAAGCCAGAGTCCAAGGAGGGGACACTGGTATCCGTGATGCGCTGGGCTGTGCATTTGGCCATGAGAGGCTCGCCCAGAGGAACCCGGACCTGTTCAGGAGAAGCATTGACTCCCACTCACCGAACGTTCAGGTCTGTGAGCAGGAACAGAACATCTGTGCAGTCAGGGAGCTGACAGGACAACTTTCATTCTGAGGCGGTCAGCGGTGCCCACCATGCTTCAGCTAACATGCCCGGCCAGCAGGCAGCTTGGGAGAACAAAGGCTCTCCCCTTCATCTGGGCTCCCGCAGACAGAGCCGACCCTCCCACAGTGCGAACAGCAGAGACAGCTTCAACACTGCTGCTGGGGTGCATAAGACTGTAAGGAACAGAAGCAGCAATAGGCCATTCAGCCCCTCACACCAGGTTGGCCATTCAATTAAAATTTTACTTCAGTGCCATTTTCCTCCATTAAACTCATACCCCTGGATATTCTTAAGATAAAGTCTGAGTCTAATTTCCAAAAACAAAAATTATTAATCTCTGTCTTGAATGAACTCAGAGATCGAGCCTCCACAGCCATCCTGGGTAAAGAACTCCAAAGATTCATCATCACCATCTGTGTGAAAAATAATGACCCCTCGTCTCTCCTCTGAATGGCCAACCTCTTATTTTGTGACTGTGACCCCCTGATGCTTGACAGTTCAACCGGGAGAAACATTATCCCTGTATCTCCCCTGTCAAGCCCCACAGGAATTTTGTATGTTTCAATGAGATCACCTATCATTGCTCAAAATCCAAGAGAGTACAGCCTCAATCTGCTTAGAACAGTCCTCTCCACCCTGGACTCAATCCAATGAACCTTTCTTGCGCTCCATCACAAGAATATCCTTCCCATATAAAGAGACCAGTTCTGTACACAGTATTCCAGGTGCAGTCTCATCAGAGCCCTAAATAATTTTAGTAAGACGTCTTTTTTCTTGCACTCAGATCTGCTTGAAATAAAATACCAATGTACCTTTTGCCTTCTTAATTACAAGCTAAATCTAAAATAGAGGTTCAAATGCCTGGATAAGTCTCAAGGTGCATGCATTAAAACCCATAGAGTCTCAGACAATCTTAAGAACATATACAGGCAAATTTATGAAAAGTATAAAAAAAGGCAGTAATAATAAGGGATTTCAACTACTCTAACAATAATTGGGACAGCAGTGGAACAAAGAGTATGAAGAAACATTCAAGGGAACCTTTGCGATTGGTGTGCAGCAATCTGAACAAGATACAGCACTGGTACCTGGGATGGATTTGGCCAATGACGAAAGGTACCGATAGGAGACATTTGGAGACAATGATCACAATTCAGTCAGAGTGAGCAGAGCTATGGAAGAGGACAAAGATCAGGAGTAAAAGTTCCACATTGGGGTAAGGCCAATTATACCACGCTGAGATATGATCCCTCAGATGTTGTTAGGAAGTGACTAATTGGAGGGAAATTAGTAACGGCACAGTGGGAGGCATTCAGCGAGAAAATAGTAATGATTTTATGTTCCCATTTAAAGAAAGGGGAGAGCTCGCTTCAGGATACCCCATGGATGTGAAGGGACAAGATAAAGTGAAAAAGGGAAAACATCTGACCAAAGGCAAAGGCTCAGCACTACCAAAAAGCTGGATGACCACAGAAGGTGCAGGGATAAAATTTAAAAAAAGAAATCCGTAAGGTAAAGACGGTGCATGAAAAATATTGGAAGAGATGTTCAATAAATAAATGAAGGGAAGGATGATAATAAAGGGAAGGGAAAGTCCAGTTACAGGCAAAATGGAAGCCTGCACAGGGGCAGAAGATATATGCAAAGTTCTGAATGAATATTTTGTATATCTTAAGGATGAGGGGATGATATTGTGTTTAACATTAGGAGAAAAATATTAAGTATTAGAAATAATAAACAGAGAGAGAGAGATGTTAAAAGGCCTCACACCTTTAACAGTGTTGGGTACAAATAAAATGTATGCCATTTCATAAATTAAGTCATGGAGGAAATATCAGAGGTTCGATCATTTTACAATGCTCTTTGGCTACAGGTGGGTTACTGGAGGATTAGAAGGTCGTGGTAAAATGTAGAAGGGGATAGACGGAGTAAGTACAGGTCAGTCAGCCTGCCATTGATGACGGTCAAATTGTCGGAAGAAATTCTAAGTGACAGCGTAAATCCAAAAGTAGACGTACAGCTAATTCAAGGACAGTCGGCACCAATTTGTTCAGGGAACGTCGGACTACCAAGTGAATTTTTTCAGGGAAGGTGTTGATGAGGTAAAGCATTTGGTGCAGCAGACATGCATCTTAATAAGGCATTTAACAACGTCTTCCTTGACAGATTGATGAAGAAAGTAAAACCTCAGGGAGTCCAATGGAAAATGACAAGATAGACTGAAAATTAGCCCAGCGGCAGAAAGCAAAGAGTATTGTTCAGCTGGGATGCTACGGACTGGAAGGCTGCAGATAGTGTAGTTCTGCAAGGCTGATCCACATCCCTTGCTTTTTGTGTACTGGACCTGAATACAGGAGCCTCGATTAAGAAATGTACTGACAATATGACAGATGCACTGCAGCTGGTAGTGTAGGGAGGAAGTGTGTTCTCGGTGCAGGAAAATATCATTGGATTAGTTAGATGGGCACAAAAGTGGGAAAGGGAACTCAATCCAGGGAAATACAAGATCGTGCATTTCAGGAGAGCAAAATAGGCAGAGATAGCAAAGAATAATAGGATACGAAGACGTGCAAAGAGAGGGATTAGGTCTGCTGATCCATGAAGGTAGTGAGCCAGGTAAATAAATGGTTAAGAAGGCATTAGGGATGCAGTTATTAGTTGAAGTTGTCCTCCAAGCCACATACCACCCTGATTTGGAAATGTATCGCCATTCCTTCCCATCACTGGGTCAAAATCCTGGAACTCCCGCCCTAACAGCATTGTGGGTATAGCCACACCTCACGGACTACAGCAGTTCAAGAAGGCAGCTCACCACCACCTTCTCAAGGGCAATTAGGGATGGGGAATGCTGGCTCAGCCTGCAAAGCCCACATCCCTTGAATGAATAAAAGAAGTTGAAGCGAAGACTACAAGAACAGGGAGGTCAAGTTCGAACTGATTACAAAGTTAATCGGGCTCCATTAAAAATCTGTTTGCCACACTGCAGTAAGGGTGTGATGGGACCACAGAGGGCTCAGAAGAAATTTCTGAAGAGAATGCCAGTGTTGGAGAATTTTGATTATGAGGAAACACTGACTAAGTTTGGGTAGTTTTCTTTGGACAAAGAAGACTAAGTAAAGTTATAAAGAATAGCCCATTTCCCTCAGTAAAGAGGACAATTGTTCAGGGCATAGATTTAGAGTGGAATTGAGGAATTTTTCTTTGATTCAGCAATGGTAGGGGTAGGTGGGTCAGGAACACACTAACTGCAAGGGTGGTGGAGGTAGAAACCCTCACTACTTATAAGTAGTACCTGGGTGGCACAGTGGTGCAGCTAACAAACGTGCTCCCACACAGCTTCAGCAACCTGAGTTCAATACTGACCTCTGGTGCTACCTGTGTGGTGCTTACACATTCTCCCTGTGACGGTGTGGGTTTCCTTTGGGTGCTCCGGTTTCCTCCCATGGGTAAGTTAATCAGTGGCAGTAAGTTGCCCCAGCTGTGTCGGTGAGCATCGAGTCTGGCTGGAGCTGATGGGAATGTCAGAGAATAAAATGGGATTAGGAAAGTATTAGTGTGCACAGGTGCTCAATGGTGGGCATGGACTCGATGGGCTAAAGGGCATAATTCCAAGTTGTATAACTCTATGGCTAAGACACTGGAAGTGCCTGCAGATCTTTGGAGCAGGAGTTGATTAGTGACCAGCATAGGCACAGTGGCCTCCTTCTGTGCCCTAAATTGCTGCAGCGTTACGGTTCTCATTGACAAGATTAAGTAGGCCACAACTTTTGACATTGTGCAGGCATCATCTTTACCCGAGAGACCACAGTGGAAGGGGTGAGAGCAAGGAGAAGAGGAGGGGGCCAAGGAGGTGGAGTAGAGGAGGAAAACCAGAGTGCAAAAGAGGAGGAGGATTTAGAGGTGTGTTCAAAATTAAGACAAGTTTTAATAAGGAAAGTAGGGGTACACACTCTTTCTACTAATCCACGATTTTAAAAGTTGCTATAAAGATCATTATCAAGAAAACTTTTACTTTTACATAGTAATGGATCTGTGATTGAGGCTCAATCCATTATATCTTTTTGATATACATTTGTAAAAGCAGCAAAAGATGCGGGGAAGAGACCATGAAATGGCACACGGTAGATGTCCCTTTTGTCGTGTCCGGGAAGTGTGTGCAGCTTCCAATTGTGCTGTAAAATATTCCTGTTCTGCAGGTGTTTTCCTCGAAAGACATGAACAAGCTCAATTATGCAAACAAACTTTGATATTCACACAGGATTATCCTATTAGGCTAAGTAATTAATTAATGGCTGGTAATAAATTTTAATTGTTTCCGGCACTTAGGTGTACTTGGTGATTGCTAATTGACATGTGGATCTGAGAAATCCCTGAACAATATTTGCCTGACTGACTTTTATCCAATATACAAATAAGATACACTCATTCAGATATAATACAAACATTGCCTCTGCAAAAAGGGCCAGCACAATGATCAAAATGACTATCCTTTATGAATGCAGTAATGCCAGCTTAAACTAATGAGGGCATACTCATTGACATAATGCCATTCTACTGCCCAGTACAAGTAACATGCAAACTACAAAGAACCATATACACACTACAGTATGAAGCATACCACACAGTGTGCAATACACATCACAGAACTGGATTGGGCATTGTAAAGTTGCTGAGTACTGCAGAGAACTGAGCTAATTGATGCCAGCTCCCTTGGGATCGGGATTAAAATGAGCAGAACAATGAAAGAACGATAGTGGCATCAGCTGGCTCCTTCAGCATAATGCAAACATTCTCCACCGTTACTTAAGCATGATGGTTTAATGGCACCAATTAAGAACTTGTTAATGCCCCTGCTGTTTAAGCAGTTTTCTAGTTTTGAAATAATTTTTCCATCTGTGCCATTGCTCCCAGTGCCAGTTGGAATTGCTTTGCTTATATTACTAATCTCACGACACAGAAGGAGGCCATTCACCTCATCAAATCTATGCCAGTCCTCGTGGCAACCCCATCAGTCTCATTCCCACTTTTTATTTCCCTGTTGCCCATTGTCTGACACATGCCCATTAATTCCACCCCGATCGCCGCACAACCCACCTACTCTGCGAGTAATTTAGAGTAATCAATTATCCTCCTAACCAGCATATCTTTGAGATGTGGGAGGAAACCAGAGCACCTGGAAGAGATGTATATGGTCACAGGGAGAATGTGCAAACTCCACACAGACAGCACTGGAGGTCACTGGAGAAATGGCCCAGGGTCACTGGAGCTGTCCAGCATCAGCACCACTGCTCTCTATATTGGCACTATTTTTTTGTTCTAATTGTTTTTCTTGTGGATGCTATGTCTCTAACACTACATGCCTGTGATGCTGCTGCAAGTATTGGTATTGGTTTATTATTGTCACTTGTACCGAGGTACAGTGAAAAGCTTGTCTTGCAAACCGATCGTACAGGTCAATTCATTACACAGTGCAGCTACATTGGGTTAGTACAGAGTGCATTGATGTAGTACAGGTAAAAACAATAACAGTACAGAGTAAAGTGTCACAGCTACAGAGAAAGTGCAGTGCAATAAGGTGCAAGGTCACAACAAGGTAGATCGTGAGGCCATAGTCCATCTCATTGTATAAGGGAACCGTTCAATAGTCTTATCACAGTGGGGTAGAAGCTGTCCTTAAGTCTGGTGGTACGTGCCCTCAGGCTACTGTATCTTCTACCCAAAGGAAGAGGAGAGAAGAGAGAATGACCCAGGTGGGTGGGGTCTTTGATTACGCTGGCTGCTTCACCAAGACAATGAGAGGTACAGACAGAGTCCAAGGAGGGGAGGCTGGTGTCTGTGACGCGCTGGGCTGTGTCCACAACTCTCTGCAGTTTCTTGCGGTCCTGGGTAGAGCAGTTGCTGTACCAAGCCGTGATACATCCAGATGGGATGCTTTCTATGGTGCATTGGTAAAAGTAGGTGAGAGTCAAAGGGGAAAAACCAAATTTCTTTAGCCTCCTGAGGAAGTAGAGGCGCTGGTGAGCTTTTTATTACACCTGTGCATACATGTACTTGTGCATATTACAATAACTCTACTTTGACTAAAGAAAGCACAACAGTGATAGTAGTTCCATGTGACATCTCATGCCAGCTGCCTGCAAACAATGAACTATGACAGAGAAAGAACGGCTCGCACTGACAATCAGTGTCTACCTCTGACTGAGAATCCATGACTCCCCTGACTGTGAATCGGTGAATTTGCCCAAGTGAGAACTCATGAGTGTCCTGGACTGGGAATCAGTGGCTATCTGGGATGATAATCTTTGAGAATCCCAGCTGAGAATGAGTGCTCCCTCTGAGAGCCAGTGTGTCCGTCACAGAGTTTACTGAGCGACCCCACCTTGTGACAAAGAGCTGTAATGACAGGTCTTAATCAGCAATGCTCCTCACAATTCCAGCAGCTCTCCGCTTACCTGTCGTGGATCCCTAACAGCACACTTTCCAGGTTCAATCCTTTATAAAGAGTGCAACAAGGGCATTTTTTTTTTATAGATGGTTGAACTGCAGGACAATATTCACTGCTAGCACACAGATAGTTCAAATACTCCTAAGCTATATATAAAGAAATCACAGAATATTCATAAAGACCAGACACACGACCATAAAAGTAAAACAATCTTCCCAATGCATGGTGGCCATTGATTTTGCTCAGTCCAAACACACACCAAAACATCAGTTCTACCAGTCAGAGAGAGCATCAATTTTAATTGCGCCTCTCCCAACTGAGGAAGAGTTTGTTTTGCTCTCTCCATTCCAATGAAAGGCAAAGGCCATGATATTAAAATTTACTGTTGCACTACAATTCCCACCTTGTCTTTATGCTGTGGTCAATCACTCCAAATACACTAGAACAAAATAATAGAATAGCTTGTACTGAAAAATCTAACAAGGAAACCCATACCAGATATCAATGAGACCGGTCATCCGACAATGCAGCATAACTGATTTGAAAGTATGGTCACGGGGTCACAAACCACTTCTACACAGGAAGGGTTGAGCTCCAAACTCTGAGCAAAGCTCCGTGCTGTGTTGGTGCTGGACCTACTCCAGCTCCACAACATTGCTTTTCCCATGTACCAACCCGATGTACTGATGTGATGAAATAATCTGTATGGATGGCATGCAAAGCAAAGTTTTTCACTGTATCCCCAGTACATGTGACAATAATAAACCAATTTACCTAGTAACTAGGTGGCTTAGCTATTTCTTGATGATGGTGAACTTGACTCATCGACCATATTGGTGGGTGGAGAACCTCTTCACTCATCTACCGCCCCTGTGGGTCGAGGACCTCTTCACTCATCTACCGCCCCTGTGCATTCAATGTTACCTTGTTCAATGATATCGGGGGTTACATTGTGCGGGAACTTGTGTGGATGGACTGTAGGTCACTTACCATCTATTTTTGGAACAGTGACATTACAACAGGTGAAAGGTTGAGTTCATAAAGACTAGAATAATGTTACTTTAGCTCACTGGCACTGTCCAATTAAAACATAATGAGAGTTTTTTTTTAATGTCATCTTTGCTCAATTATATCCCTGAGAAGTGAAAATTGTGTCTTTTGGTAACTATAATTCATTTAGCTGTGCCACTTAACTTTGTGTCTTTGACCCATTTTACAGAATATAACTTTGGCAGCCTCATTTGTATCATGAAAACTGTCAGGCTTCCTGCTGGTCTTCCAGGAGGTTTAGGACTCAGTTGCTTAAGAAGCATGGGATGGCATTGGGTTCAACTGGTGCAGAAACACTGGTACTGATGACCAAAGCACTCGGGTTCTCAGAAAACATTGAATGCAAAGGGTATTTTAAATAGTGTCAACTCATGCCCAGAACATAAAAGCTAATTTCTACATGATGAAAATATACTCAAGTATGTAACAAAAGCAAAGCCCTGCAAATACTCAAAGTCTGTGGAGCATCAGTGGAAAGAGAAACAGATGAACTTTTCTCTACCACCCCTATGGGTAGAGGACCTGTTCATTCATCTATCACCCTTGTGGGTAGATCTCGTCACTCACCAACCAACCCCGTGGGTGGAGGAATCTCCACTCAACTCCCACACCATGCACTTTGTTCAATATCAGGGATTACATTGTGCTGGACTTTGTGTGGACTATCCTCTGATTAAATGCAATCTATTTTTGGAAAAGCGACAATAGAATAGGTGAAAGATTCAGTTCCTAGAGATTGCTCTAGTAGGAAGCAATCTGCAGTATGTAGTGTAACAACAATAATTAATTTGTAAATACATGATGTAAGAAGATCAACATGGAACATAGAACATAAAACACTACAGCACAGTACAGGCCCTTTGGCCCATAATGTTATGCCAACATTTTATCCTGCTCAAAGATCTATCTAACCCTTCCCTCCCACATAGCCCTCCATTTTTCTATCATTCATGTGTTATCTAAAAGTCTCTTAAATGTCCCCAGTGTATCTGCCCCCACAACCTCTGCTGGCAGTACGTTCCACGCACCCACCACTCTCTGTGTAAAAAATTTACCTCTGACATCCAACTTATATCTTCCTCCATTCACCTTAAAATTATGTCCCTTCGTGTTAGCCATTGTCGCACTGGGAAAAAGTCTCTAACAGTCAACTCAATTTATACCTCTTATTATCTTGTACACCTCTATCAAGTCACCTCTCATCCTCCTTCTCTCCAAAGAGAAAAGCCCTAGCTCACTCAACCTACCCTCATAAGACATGCTCTCCAATCCAGGCAACATCATGGTAAATCTCCTCTGCACCCTCTCTAAAGCTTCCACATCCTTTCTATAATGAGGCCACCAGAACTGAACACAATACTCCAAGTGTGGTCTGACCATCTTCTATAGAGCTGCAATATCACCTCGCAGCTCTTGAACTCAATATGCCGACTAATGAAAGCCAACACTCCATAAACCTTCTTAACAACCCTATCAACCTGCACGGCAACCTTGAGGGATCTATGGACGCAGACCCCAAGATCCCCCTGTTCCTCCACACTGCTAAGAGTCCTGCCATTAACCCTGTATTCTGCCTTCCAATTCGATCTCCCGAAGTGTATCACTTCATACACTTGAACTCCATCTGCCACTTCTCAGCCCACGTCTGCATTCTATCAATATCCTGTTGTAACCTTCTACACTATCCACAACACCACCAGCCTTTGTATCATCAATAAACTTACTAACCCACCCTTCCACGTCCTCATCCAAGTCATTAAATAAAAATCACAAAGAGCAGGGGTCCCAGAACAGATCCCTGTTGTGATCAGATGTCTGTTGTGAACAGATCAAATGTCGACATTATTTGACTATGAACCCCATAAGGGTAGAATTGAGCAGAAAATTAATCAAAGAGGTAGGTTTAAAGGAGAGTCACACTGGAGGAGAGTGAGATAGAGAAGCAGAGAAGTTTGAGGAGGAAATTCCAGCGTTTGGGATCAAGAGAGCTGAAAGCACAGGATCCAATGGTGCAGGGGTTAAAATACAGGATCTGGAAGAGGCCAGAATTGGAGAAGCACAGAAGGGTTCGAGGAGGCTGTTCCAAAAAGGAGGGATCAGGCCAAAAGGCTTTTTGATATCAAGGATGAGAATTTTAAAACTGGCTGATGTTGATCTGTGAGCACCTGCATTTCAAGAGTCAAAGTGTCAGCAGAATACCATCAGAAGTCTGATGAAAGGTCACTATTCCAAAATGCTGTTGCTCTTTCCACTAACGCTGCAGGATCTGATGAATTCCAGCATCTAGAGAATTTTACTTTATGATTTATTAGTATAGGTAATATGGCCCCTTCAGCTGGGATACAGATCCAGCTGTTTATCTCATGCCTGTCCCCTGTTTTTATGTAAGACCACTGCAACCAGGCCCAACCTGTGCTCTGAAGCACAATCTCCATTCTTGCTTTGACTGAACCAGTCCAGTTGTGCTGCAGTTGAACATGGAGGTGCCAGGATGCCGCAGGAAATTTTCAACAAAGCAACAATCTCAGGCCTAGTCAACCATGAATGTGAGAAACATCCTCGGGGAGTTCATGCGTCGTAAATCATCCAGTGGGGAAATAAACCTTCATTGCGTTTCTGCGGTGTGTGTCATGCACTTTAACAGATTATGTGAGAAATTGAAAGAGTGGATAAGGAGAAGCAGTTTCACAGGCAGAAGAGCAGTAACCAGAGGACACAGATTTAAAGTCATTGGTAACGTAGCCAGAGGCCACAGGAGTAGATTTTTTTTTACACAGCAACTATTGTTATGCAGACCCAAACTGTGCCTTCAGTGTTCATTTACTTCCCCAGTGCTTCCATTTTAGTATACTCAGCAAAACTGTGCTAATTTTTTTTAGGGATAATTCTTAAAGCAAACATTCATACATACACACAAATAAATGAATTTTCACAGTTTAGACCTTTGATTTGCAGGACTGAGCCTTGAAATCTCTAGCCATCCTCTCTCAATGGCAGCCCAATGGGTTCTGTTGCACCTGAAACCTATTTCATTGCAGGATAAACAGCCAGAGCAACCTGCTGCTGACCTAATCAACTCCCCAGCTTCAGACGTTTCCATACCATGAGCTGACCAATGGGTCATGTCTGATCAGCTGCAGGCTGAGCACTGAAGCAGCCATGAGTTCTGCCATGATGCAGATGCTATCTGGCACTACCGGCATGGTAGTATAGTGGTTAGCGTGACGCTATTACAGCGCCAGCGACCCGGGTTCAATTCCCGGCACTGTCTGTAAGGAGTTTGTACATTCTCCCCGTATCTGCATGGGTTTCCCCCGGGTGCTCCCGTTTCCTCCCACATTCCAAAGACATACGGGTTAGGAGCTGTGGGCACGCTGTGTTGGATCCAGAAGCCTGGCGACACTTGCAGGCTGCCCCCAGCACATTCTCAGTAATGTAAAAAGACACTGTGTGTTTTGATGTACATGTGACTAATAAATAAATGTCTTATTAACTGGGAAGCAGTGACAAAAGTTATATTCCTAAAAATTGGATTACATAGTCTTGCAATTTTGTTTGCAATTTGATTTCAAGGCAGCTTTGGACTGCATATTTCTATTTCCTTAAAATTCTACTCGAGTTCCTGGTTTTTTGACTGATGCTCAAACCCCGTTCCATACTCTTTTTTATGTTCATACTGTTCTACATGGACTCCAAGTTAAATGACAGGTCAGTACTGAAATTTCTTGAGAGCTTCTGTTCCTTTGAAACACTGAGCTGGAAACGTACCTACCACAGTGTTGATTTCCCCATGCAGTGTATTCCGGGCAGCTATGCCTCTACCCACCTAGTGACCTTTGCATAAGATCAGTATTAATGATCAGTCTTCATTTCTTAGATGGAAATGGACAGACAATGTTTTGGGTCAAGAGCCTTCATCTGGACTGAAAGATAGAGGGGAGATAGCTGGTATAAAAAGGTGGAGGGAAGGGGTGGGGAGAGATCTGGCAGGTGATGGGCGGATCCGGTTGAGGGCGGGGTGATTGACAGATGGGGGAGGAGAGAGTGGGAATAGTAACAGAGGCTGGGAGGCGATAGGTGGAAGCGACAAAGGGCCGCAGATGATGGAGTCTGACAGGAGAGGAAGGCGGAGCACGGAATCAAGGGAGGGAGGTGGGGAGGGCAGATGGGGACAGTGGGGGGAGGGGACCCAAGTGAGAGGAGTGTGTGGGTGACGGGCAGACGGATTGTGTGAGGGAAGGAAAAGAAACAGGGTGACGGGGACTGGGGTGAGTGTATGAAGAAATGGGCAGATCAGGAGGACAAAGAAAAAGGACGGGGGAGTAGTTTACCAGAAATTGGAGAATTCAATGTTCATGCCATTGGGTCGTAGACCACCCAGGTGGAATATGCGGTGCTGTTCCTCCACTTTACAAAACGCTGACTGTCCATTTCCCTCCACGGATGCTGCCTGACCCGCTGGGTTCCTCCAGCATCTTGTGTGTTGTTCCAGATTCCAGCGTCTGCCGTCTCTTGTGTCTCCAGTCCTCATTTCTTGTTTGTAAATCTCTCAAAGGCATCACCCTCACATGGTCTGTCATCAGCTCCAACAAAACACCTACCTGCTTCCTAGCCCCTTAATCATTCCTGAATTTTTAATTTGGTGTGATGGCTTCGGCTGCCAAGGTGCTCTGCTCTAGAATTCCTCCTTTACATCTCTCCACTCTTCTTCCTTTAGAACTCCCTTTAAAATTTACCTCTTTGACCAAAATCTGCCAAAATTTGGTTTGAAAGTGCTCCTGGAAAGTGTCTTGAGACATTCTCCCATATTAAAGACAAGACGAGATATCTTTATTAGTCACATGTACATCGAAACACAGTGAAATGCATCTTTTGCGTAGAGTGTTCTGGGGACAGCCCGAAAGTGCCACAACACTTCCGGCGCCAACAGACCATGCCCACAACTTCCTAATGTTGGAATGTGGGAGGAAACCGGAGCACCCGGAGGAAACCCACACAGACACGGGGAAAACATACAAACTCCTTACAGACGGCGGCGCTGTAATAGCATTATGGTAACCGCTACACTACCACAGCTGCCCTAAAGATGCTATATAAATGCAAGTTGCTGTATATTATAGTCTATTTCAATGTTAATTTGAAAGTATTGTTTTCACATTTTCTTTCTGCCTCTTTCTCCTTCTTAATCTAATCCTGGCTTTGCTCATTCATTTCTGTTTCAATACCGGATTTAAGGTTGGATTAATTATTCAAATTTACCTGTCCCCGTTCAGATCTTGCAGTTTTCATTTCACAGTGGTTACAAAGATGCACAGTCACTGGCCCCGACCAGATGGATTTTCTGCCAACAACACTACACCATTGCCGGTAATCAGGAGGAGAAAATACTGCAGCAATTAGAGAGGCAAGGAAAAGACTAGTTTACAGCAGGGTCTGTTCATTGTCCTGTCACAGTAGCTTTTGTATTGGGTATAACTGTTCATTATCTAAAATTCCATATATTTATTATCTGTTATTTTTATGTTTTGCTTTCACTAAAATGCACAGCAGAGACAGTATTTTGCCCCACACACTGGAATATATAGTCACTGCACACATGCTCATTTGCTTAAGTTATACCTCCAGTTTCCACATTGATTTTGCATTGTTTGCATAGAGCCATCTACCTGTACAACACAGAAACAGGCCCTTCAGCCCAACTCGTCCATACCGACCAAGTTGCCTACCTGGGCTAGTCCCATTTGACTGAGTTTGGCCCATATCCCTCTAAAAAAATTTCTATCCCTTCTTCTTAGATAGCCGCTTGGAATCGAGAATTACTTGTTTCCACTCTGATTTTTTGGGCTCTGAGGTGGTTGATAAGGTGAATGTGGAAACCACAGCCTCTTCCACACATGGAATAGGAGGTGTCTGACAGGGCAGGTAGTTTAAGAGGTGGTGCACTCCTTCCATAACTTATGCAGGGTTTCCCTGTGCTCCTCATGCCTGGACTCAAGGAGCTCAAACCCATCCTGAAGGCTCCTTTTCCATTTTGAGCATTCACGGACCAGGGATTCCCAGGAGGTAGTGGAGATGTTGCATTTCTTCAGGGAGGTTTTGAGCATATCCTTGAACCTGTTCTTCTGTCCATCTGGTAATGTATCCCTACAGCAGAGCTCAGAGCTTCTACGAGACCAACTGACTAACGGGGGCCTCAATGCTGGGGGGTATTGGTCTGGTAGAGGACACTGACGTTGGTTTGCGTATCCTGCCAGTGAACATATATGGTATTAGTGGGGCAAAGATTGTACATAAGAACATAGAAGCAGGATCTAGTCAAATTCCAAACCAGGAACCAATCTGGTGAATCTTCTCTGCATTCCCCCTAATGCAAGTATATTCTTCATTAGCAGTCCAGGCGAGGGGTCTTGACCTGATACGTCGACTGTCCATTTCCCCCTACAGATGCTGCCTGACCCCCTGAGTTCCTCCAGCAGATCATTTTTTGCTCCAGATTCCAGCATTTGTAGTCTCCTGTGTCTCTATATTCTTCATTAGGTAGGGAAACCAGACTTGTTCACAATTTTCCAGATGTAGTCTCACCAGGGCCAGATATAATCACAACAAAGTGTCTCTACTCTGGTACTCAGTAAAAAAATAACATACTGTTTGTCTTCCTGATTGGTTGCTGTATCTGCATGTTGACATTTATAGATAGAAGTTTATAAAATTATGAGAGGTATAGATAGCGTAGACAGTCAGAATCTTTATCCCAAGGTAGAAATGTCAAATACTAGAGGACATGCATTTAACTTGAGAGGGGGAAAGTTTAGGGGAGAAGTGTGGGGCAAGATTTTTACAGAGACTGGTGGGTGCCTGGAACGGGCTGCCAGGGGTAGTGGTGGAAGCTGACATGATAGAGGCGTTTAAAAGGCTTTTTAGATAGGCACATGAATGGGCAGGGAATGTGGATCATGTGCAGGCCAAAGATATTTAGTTTAATTTGGCGTCGTGTTCGGCACCGACATTGTGGGTTGAAGGGCCTGTTCCTGTGCTGTTCTGCATTCCATACTAGACTTGCAGTGATTTGTACACAAAGATCCCCAGGTCCTTCTCAACACCTTTCAATTTTTCACCATTTAAAAATACTCTGCTTTACCAGCTTTTCCATCAGACTGGATGACATCCACCTTATATCCTATCCACCACGCCATCACCCATTCACATAGACTGTCTACATTCTCCACTTCGCCTCTCTGTGTCCTCCTCCGGCACCAGTTTTGTACCTTTGTAAAATTATTGTCTTTGACATCCTTTTGAACCGAAATTATTCACCCAGTCCTTCCACCTGCAACCACTGTGGAGTGGGACGGGGTAAGTCAAAGGGCAATATGGACCCCAGAGACATTTGTCAGAACCCGCCTCTACCGGATATATTTCACAGAGACAAAACTGCAGCCAAAGAAAGTGCACCTGGAATATTGTGTGCAGTTCCGGTCAGCATACTATAGGAAGGATGTGATTAAGCAGAAAAGATTCACAAGGACATCGCCAGGAGTGAAGGAGCGACTGGATAGGCTGGGACTTTTTCCCTGGAGTGTAGGAGGCTGAGGGGTGACGTTATAGAGGTATATAAAATCATGAGGGGCGTAGATAAAGTGGATGGTCACAGTCTCAATCCCAAGTTAAGGGAGTCTAAAACTAGAGGGCATGGGTTTACGGTGAGAGGGGAAAATATTTAAAGGGTACCTGAGAGACAGGTTTCTCACACAGAAGTGGGTATATGGAACCGGCTGCCAGAGGAAGTGGTAGAGGAGGGGACAATTACAATGCTTAAATGACATTCAGACATGTACCTGGATAGGAGACGTTTTGAGGGATATGGGTCAAATGCAGGCGAATGGGACTGGTTCGGGAAGACACTTTGGTCGGCATGGACAAGTTAAGCCAAAGGGCTGTTTCCGTGCTGCCTGGTAGGCACGGTAGTGTAGCGGTTAGCATAACGCTTTACAGCGTCAGTGACCCGGGTTCAATTCTCGCTGTTGTCTGTAAGGAGTTTGTACGTTCTCCCCGTGTCTGCGTGGGTTTCCTCCGGGTGCTCTGGTTTCCTCCCACATTCCAAAGACGTACAGGTTAGGAAGTTGTGGGCATGCTATGTTGGCGCCAGAAGCGTGGCGACACTTGCAGGCTGCCCCCAGAACACTCTACACAAAAGATGCATTTCACTGTGTGTTTCGATGTACATGTGACTAATAAAGATATCTTACCTTATCTGACTCTATGAAAGCTTGAAACAAGGTGTGTGTACATTGAGCCTTAAATGTTTTCAATACTTAATCTCCTTGGTGCTGGTGTTGCTACAATATAAACCCTGCTGCTCCAATTTCAATCCCAGCAGCTGCCCCCCCTACTCCATCAGTGTGATTAGGAGTGTGTGAAACCTTGCTGGCAAATGCCAGCTGTCTATTGGTCGAGTGATTCGCACCGGCAGCTCTATGCAAATGAGGACCAATCATTAATACTGATTGAGCCTCAGAAAGAGATCCTCGGTTGAAAGTAAAGCCAGCTGATACACATTGCATGGGAAAATCAGCCATGTGGAGATAATTACATTTCTAGCTTGGAGCCTCTTATGAACAGAAACTGTCCACTCAACCTCAAGTTGGTTCTGCCACTCAGTTACATCATGGCTGATTGTTAATTTGATTGTGCTTATCTAACCTGGTTTTGCAACTCATTAACAGCAAAATCAGTTTAAAGAAGAACAATCAGCCTCAGGGATTTCGGGTTCCACTCCCCCCACTGATGTGAAGAAAATGCTAAGAGTGTTAATGAAACCATGTTACATTTGCAGGACAGCTCATTGCTGTTGGTATTAAATGTTCAGTGAGGATTTCAGTAGCCCAGCTAAGAAGCTACTGGCTGGAGAGGAAGGAAGGGGAGGAGGGCTGAGTTATAAAATTACTCTGGAGCTGGAGAAATGCATTACAGGATATTAAAGGTCGTGCGTGAGGCATCAATTACTCTTACCCTGGCAGTCACTGGACTACGAGTTCTGCTTTTGACAAATGTATTCCAGCAAAGCAAGACTAGTAAGAGTCATGATTTCATGATCACATTAAAAAATGACACCATGTAATTTAAAGTGAATTTCTAAGGAAACTGTATTAACATTGTCATTGTTGCAATGATTTCTGACAGTTTATTGCTTACTCAAATCCTCCTTTAGTCTAATGTTCAGAATGTTCTACACTGAGGATTTTTGCATTGATGATGTGTTTGAATATTGTGCAGTTTAGAACTAACACCCTTCCTTTATCCCCAGTGGCTCATCCAGTAGATAAACTGATTGATGTGGATTTGTATTGAGGAACACTTGTTCTGTACAACTGGAAATCACGACTACCTCCTCAGGTTCTTGACTAAGGGTTAAATTCATCAAGGTCTTACTTAGAATCAAAATCCAAGCTGACACCAAATGCAGAAGCCCAGACATAAAGCAGGAGCTCGCTGGTCAGAAGCTGAAGCTATGCCCAGTATTTCTCCTAGAGGCACAAGAGACTGCGGCTGCTGGAACCTGGAGCAACACACAAGATGCTGGAGGAACTCAGTGGGCCAGGCAGCATCTGTGGAGGGAACGTTTTGGATCAAGACCCTTCATCTGGACTGAATGATAGAGGGGAGAGAGCCTGTATGAAATAGTGAAGGGAAGAGGTGGAGCAAGAGCTGGCAGGTGAGGAGGGGTGATAGGCAGATAGAGGAGGGGATGGTGGAAATAGTGAGAGGCTGGGAGGTGAGAGGTGGAGGTGACAACGGGCTACAGATAATGGAATCTGATAGGAAAGGAAGGAGGTGGGGTGGGCAGATGGGAACACTGGGGGGGGGGGCAGTGGGAGGGGTGTGTGGGTGACGGGCAGATGGAGTGGGTGTAAGACGGGAAAGAAACAGGGTGATGGGGGCTGGGGTGGGGGTAGGAGGAACTGGGTAGATCAGGAGGAGAGAGAAAAGGGAGAGAGAGGGGGAGCAGTTTACCTGAAATTAGAGAATTCAGTGTTCATGCCATCGAGTTGTAGACCGCCCAGGCGGAATATGAGGTGCTGTTCCTCTAGTTTTAGTTTATCCTCGCCCTGGCAGTGAAGTAGACTGGAAAAGCTGTTTAGGACCCTGGATGGTGAAGTAGATATTCACATGCATCTCCTTGTTTATTGATTCCGGTGCTCCCGATGTGGCCTCCTCCACCTCAGTGAAACCAGGCGCAAACTGGACGACCACTTTGCCAAGCACCTACGCTCCATCTGCCATGGCCACCCGGAGCTCCAAGTCGTCAGCCATTTTAACTCTCCTCCCCATTCCCACACTGACCTGCCTGTCCTTGGTCTCCTGTACTGCCAGGGTAAGGCTAAATGCAAGTCAGAAGACTGGTATCAGGCATGTTTACCGGATGACCTACCCTGTGGAACTGAATGAGTGTAACTAATCTCTCAATCCTTGGGATGTTGGCTTGGGAGAGGACACCAATGTTGGTTCCCGAATCCTCCCTATAAATTTGGAGACTTGGAGCACTGTGGTATCTTCCCAGTGCCTTGAGATGCCTACTGTAGGGACTCCATACAGAAGCATACAGGGATCACTGCTGCTAGGTGGATCATTAATTTTGTGTCAGGACTTGATCTTCAAACACTTTTCTTCCCCAGTCAACCAAAGGCAGTGTTGGCACAGTGATGCTATTGGTGAATTTCACTACTGATGTCTACGGGAGCAGCTGTAATGACAATTAATTAACTACGCCATTCTCAAAATGTCATACTGCAATTGGGTAAATCAAATCTGTTTGTAATCATTTATCATTTCTTTTATGTTTCATCCAAGGAGTGTCTCGATAATTACAATGTTCATGTCACTTAACCTTTCTGTGAATTAGACACTAACTGAACAGTGGCTTTGTCTTTCATGATCACAGATCAGGTAGTGATCCTCCCATACATTTCAACATCCAACTACATCTAAAACAGATACAGAACAAGGCAGCCTTGTACACTGAAGGGAGCTGGAGCACTTGTCTACTGTAATCCGTTAATTGATTCACAGTTGAAAAGACAAAAGGTTTACATGACTCGAACCATTGCTAATCAATCTCTCACACCATGAGTCTCAGTGGCACCTCTCAGCCAGCTCTGTTAATGACACCAGCCCAGCAAACTTTACTGCTGGTATCAGTGATGAACATTTAATGCATTTGCATCATTTTAATAAATAAAGTAACATTTAAATTAAACCAAAGGGTCTGCATTAAAATAACAAGGGATGGAATATATTAGCACTTGCTCTTATTTTCTTGGTGTTTTGTGGGAGCTTGCAGTGCACAAATTGTCTCCGACATTATCTGCAACAGCGACTGCATTTCAGAAAGTACTTCGTTGGAAGTAGGAGGCTTTAGATGTTGTGATTAGTGTTGTATAATTTTGTCTTGGTCTTCTTATCTCTGATCCTACAAAGATATCACATAAATTCATCATTACATCCATGAATGGTAACACTCCATGCATCTTCTCATAAACTCAATGGTGGTCCGGTGAATTTTTTATGTTCTTCTCCATATGGTCCAGGTTTCAGCATCTGAAATCACAAATGCCAATGTTTTTTGTTCCATTGCCCAGTAGGGAGGGGAGTGCATTGGACACTTCTGCAAATGCAAAGCATAGTCAACCAAAGATGAAACTCCCCGTACATTTCTTCCCTTCTAATAGAGTCCTAGAGTCATACAACATGGAAACAGGCTATTCGGCCCAACTTGTCCATGCCAACCAAAATGCCCATCTTAAGCTAGTCCACATTTGACCCATATCTCTCTAAACCTTTCCTATTCATGTACCTGTCCAAATATCTTTTAAATGTTGTTATTGTACCTCAACCACTTCCTCTGGCAGCTCCTTCGATATACGTATCACCCTCTGTGTGGAAAGGTTTCCCCTCATATTCCTATTAAATCTTTCGCCTCTCACCTTAAATCTATGCCCTAATCTTTATTTTCCCTCTAAACTATTCTTTAATTTGTATTTTTTTCCTTAATTTCATCTCCCTGGAACATTGATTTACTGCATGGATATTTGATTCTGTTTCTTGGACATTGCCATATTCTCATACCAGCTCTCTTCCAAGTTCAACTTCAACTGAACTGTTTGTTATGGGATATAAACAAAAAATGTAGGAAATGCAGGTTCTGATGAAAGGTTTGGGACCTGAAACATTAACTGTTTCTCTTTTCGCAGATGCTGCCTTACCTGTTCAGTCTTTCCAGCATTTTCTGTTTTTATTTCAGATTTCCGGCATTTTATTTTCATTCTCTATTATGACACTTGAAGTTAAGGAGAGTAGTTACAATATGTACATGCAAATATCAAAGGTAAAGAGAAATGACTGTGTGGCTAAGCACACCTCCAATGCCATCTTCAAATTCGCTGACAACACTACTGTTGTTGGACGAGTCATAGGTGGCGATGAGACAGTTTACCAGAGCAAGATAGGACACCTGGTTGAGTCGTGGTGCAACAACAAACTCTCGCTCAACGTCAGCAAAACTAAAGACCTGATTGTTGACTTCAGGAAGGGGAAGGAGGGCGAACATGCGCCAGTCCACATTGGGGGATCAGCGGTGGAGAGAGTCAGCAGCTTTAAGTTCCTGGGTGTTAACATATTGGATGACCTGCCCTGGGCCCAGCACATAGATGCAGTAATAAGGAAAGCATGCCAGCGAATTTACTTTCTTAGTAGGTTAAAGAGGTTCGGCTAACAAACTTCTACAGATGTACTGTTGAAAGTATCCTGACTGGTTGCATCATGGTCTGGTCTGGCAATTCGAATGCGCAGGAATGTAAGGAGCTACAGAGCGTAGTGGACCCTGCCCAATACATTACAGGCACATCCCTCCCCACCATCAGTGGTATCCACAGGAGGTGCTGCCTCAAGAAGGCAACATCCATCATCAAAGATCCCCATCATCCGGGCCATTCCATCTTTTCACAGCTGCCATCGGGCAGGAGGTACAGAAGCCTGAAGTCCCACACCACCAAGTTCAAGAACAGCTACTTCTCTTCAAACATTCAGCTCTTGAACCAACCGGCAAAACCCTAATCACTACAGTTTAGCAACACTGTGACCACTTTGATCACTTTGCACTACAATGGACTTTTTTTTTTGTTCTAATTGTGTTCTTGTAAAAATTGTGTAAAATTTATGTTGTTCTTCTGAATGCTGCTTATATGATGCTATGTGCCTGTGATGTTGCTGCTGTAAGTTTTTCATTGCACCTGTGCATACATGTACTTGTGCATATGACAATAAACTTAACTTTGACTTTGACTTTTGACTTTGAGGAATTTTTAATTATTCATTCTTGGAATCAGCAGATCACTGACAAGGCATTATTTAATGCCCATTCCCAACTATCCTTGAAGCCACCTTCTTGAAACCTCTGCAATCCTTTGATGAAGCTACTCACACTGTGCTTTTGAGGTAGGGAATTCTGGGGTTAAGAACCATCCATTTTCAATGATGGAGACATGTTTCTGAGATGAAGCAGTGTGGGATGTTCCATCAGCCTGCTGCCCTTTATTTCTGGATGACAGGGGTCATGGGTTTGTGAGCTGTTGTCCAAAAATCTTAAGTCATTGCAGTAGATTTTGTAGTTGGTAGAAACCTCAATTACTATGTATGAGAGGGAGGCAAGGTTCAGGATGGTTGTGGGTTGTTTAATTCTAGATGGTATCAAGTTTCTTGAACATTGCAGGAGCGTCACACCAACAGGTAACTGGACAGTATTCCATTATGCTCCTTGATTATGCTTTTAGATGATGGAAAGCCTTTGGGTTGTCAGGAGATGAGACATTTTCCACAGGATACCCAACCTGATCTTGTAACCTTAGTATTTATGTGGTTGATCCAGTTGAATTTCTGCTGAATGGTGACTTCCAGCATGTTGATAGTGAGGGGTATTTGATAATGGTAATACCAAGGGTTGGGAATGGAATTGATAGGATTGCTCTGGGAGCCAACATTGACTCAAAGGGCCAAATGGCCTCCACTGTCATAATGAAATATATGGAACTGAATAATGTTTGGGGATGGAAGGAAAAGTCCACTTCATTATTGTTAATATCCACATTATTTTTGCAGTGCATCAACGATCCAGTAAAAGTCCTGCCACAATTAATGGCCCGGTCAACTCAATTCTTGCCTTCCTCATCCTCTGGGGAGCGGTCCAGGAAAGAGGTTGGAACTATGTCTCATCTACTTGTTAGCCTGAGGTTGCTTTATTCCCATTAGATGCCATTTCATCTCCTCAGGCTAGCAATCAGGGAAACAAGCTGAGGTTGAAAAGCTGTAGCTGATGAGGTCGTCAAGATTTCAGTGCTGTCGGATTCTGGCAAGCCCACACCATAAACAGACCCAAGAATCACAGGCTGGTGATCTTCAATTTTGCAACATATGCCAATGGTTGGAGCACAATCAGAAGCTTTACTCTCTCTGTGAAGCACCAAGACACATGACCCCCAGTAACAGTAATGGCAACATACTCCCATCCCCGACAAGAATAAAAATTCATCCTAATAAAATGAGTAGCAATTAAAATGTAGGCTTAGACACTGTTCAAAGCAAAATAAATCAGTGAGTAGCAGCGACCCGGAGCAGTACAGGAATACTAATGTGACCTAAAATTGGAACCGACTAATGTCTATGCAGTAATCATTTGCTCAAATAGATGTTAGCTTTAAAGCCCGCAGGCCTTTGCTGTGTGTTTCCCCTTAAAATAAAATTTCCAAAAGAACCAAAGCAAACTTTTCAAACCCTGCAGTTGAACAGCTTTTATTGCAGAACAATCATATTACCCAAGCTAATGGAACAGCGAAAGAATTCATTGGAACAATACAATGCCAAGAAAATTCTTAATTGTATTGTTCGCTGTGGAAAACACATGAGTTGTTAATGGCCCAAGAAGCCATAACAGGCAGATCAACCTCTTCAATAGTGCTTCTCATGTGTATAAATTTTGGAAGATAAAGCTTATTTTCAGTCTTCGAGCTGTCATGCGGTGCTGCAGCGTGAAAACAAGGCATGAAATTGAGCCACAAAAGGCAAGGGCAAGAGACAGTCAGAACCTGACAACTGAGGCTGGGGAGTTAATGTAATAATGGATGGTGCTGAAAGTGACAGCAGTAAAACATCCAAGGATAACCAATCAAATCAGCCGGGTGTACAGCAGCAGAGAAATCCTGGCTATGTGTGCAGTCCACTTGAAATATTTCTACGTGAACAGTGACTGTACATTGGTGTTGACTGCTGGACAGGGTGAATATGAGAAAATAGGAGCAGGCCCCTCAAGCCTGCCCCACCATTCAATATGACCATGGCTGGTCTACCTCAGGCCTCAATTCCTCCTCCATGCCAGTTCTCCATAGCCCTTAATTCCACGATCTTTCAATAATTTATGTCTTATTGTATTGTTCCATTGTTGGATAATATGATTGTGTTACTTTAAACATTTATGTTACTTTAAATGCGAAAAACCTGAAGCATTATTCAACACTAATGAGTTATCTTCCATAATTCACTAGGGCAAAGAAGTCCAGAGGTTCACTGGCCTCTGGTAGAAGATGGGGGTGAAGGTGGCTGCATGAAGCTGTGCTACCCTCTTTAGTTTACCAGACTGTTTAATCTCACTCACTAAGTGAACACATGAAGGATGGCCACATGCAGAAGGTTACTTCAAGGTTTCCACTTGATGTCTGCCAGGACTCAGATGGTAAAACTGCCGCCTCTATTCAAAGCTTATGGATCCAGCTCCAGGCACGTGAACACATGCACTCTGACACCTTCGAGGAGAAACTTCCAGAGTCACCTGTCCTAAATGATCCCATTATCTGTAAAAGAGCAAGGGATATTCTTCCAGGCACCTTGGCCGATATTCATTCCTCAACCAACACCTAAGAGAATAATTGGCTCACACATTATTGTTTTTGGGAGCTTGTCTGCAAATTAGCCATCACATTTCCTCTGCTTCATTGGTGACACCACTGCACCAAAGTACTTCATTGGTTATGAAACCCTTGAGACATCATGAAATTTTGAAAGGTGCTACAAAAATGCAAACATCTTCACATTTTAAAACATTTTAAATTAAAATTGAACAGATTGTAAATTACAAGCCATCCAGATATAACTGGTCACATATACTGAGGGATTTTTGATTATTGTTGCTGCTGAATCGCACTTCCAGCCCAGAGGGTTGGCACTGTTCCTGAGGAAGTACATCTATTGAATATTGAAAGGCCTGCATGGAGTGGACATGGAGAGGATGTTTCCAGTAGTGGGAGAGTCTAGGACCAGAGGGCACAGCCTCAGAATAGAAGGACATCCTTTTAGAACAGAGATGAGGAGTAATTTCTTTAGCCAGAGGGTGGTGAGTCAGTGGAATTCATTGCCATAGACGACTGTGAAGGTCAAGTCATTGGGTATATTTAGAACATAGAACATTACAGCACAGTACAGGCCCTTCGACCCACAATGTTGTGCCAACATTTTATCCTGCTCTAATATCTATCTAACCCTTCCCTCCTACATAGCCCCCCATTTCTCTATCATTAATGTGTCTATCTAAGAGTCTCTTAAGTATCCCCAATGTATCTGCCTCACAACCTCTGCTGGCAGTGCACTCCATGCATCCACCACTCTCTGTGTAAAAAACTTACCCCTGACATCTCCCTTATACTGTATCTTCCTCCAATCATCTTAAAATTATGCCCCCTCGTGTTAGCTATTGTCACCCTGGGAAAAAGTCTTTGACTGTCCACTCGATCTATGCCTCTTATCATCTTGTACATCTCTATCAAGTCACCTCTCATCCTCCTCCTCTCCAAAGAGAAAAGCTCAAGATCACTCAACCAGACATGCTCTCCAATCCAGGCGACATCCTGGTAAATCTCCTCTGCACCCTCTCTGAAGCTTCCACATCCACAATGAGGCGACTAGAACTGAACACAATACTCTAAGTGTGGTCTAGCCAGAGTTTTATAGAGCTGCAACATTATCTCGCAGCTCTTGAACTCAATACCCCGACTAGTGAAGGCAAACACACCATACGCCTTCTTAATAACCCTATCAACCTGCACGGCAACCTTGAGAGATATATGGACGTGGACCCCAAGATCCCTCTGTTCCTCTACACTGCTAAGAGTCCTGCCATTAACCTTGTATTCTGCCTTCAAATTCAATCTCCCGAAGTGTATCACTTCACACTTTTCCAGGTTGAAGTCCATCTGCCACTTCTCAGCCCAGCTCTGCATTCTATCAATATCCTGTTGTAATCTACAGCAACCTTCTACACTATCCACAACACCACCAACCTTTGTGTCATCAGCAAACTTACTAACCCACCCTCCCACATCCTCATCCAAGTCATTTATAAAAATCACAAAGAGCAGGGGTCCCAGAATTTAAAGCGGAGGTTGATAGGTTGTTGATTAGTAAGGGCATCAAAAGTTATGGGAGAAGGCAGGAGAATGGGGTTGAGACGGAAAAATAAATCAGCCATGATTGAATGATGGAGCAGACTTGATGGGCTGAATGGCCTAATTCTGCTCCTATGTCTTATGGTCTTATGGAAAAATTATTTCATGAATCTAACATTTTTCTGTGATGTTAACACTGCCATCAACCATTTTAAATAAACCAGTTAATATCTCCACTGACATAGGGTGAGGAGCAAGGTCAGGATGTCCTGCTGCATTGAAAATCACCAACATACAACCTGTGCTCACAGGGAAGGAGCAGCTTCAGCCAAGTCGCCTGAAGTCAGTCTCACATGGGCTGCAAACGCAATTAAAGAAAACAGTCCTGGATAAAAATAAAACCCTGAAGCTTTTGAAAATGTTTGAAACTGAAGTAAACGCTGGTGACGTGTCACACAGCCAGACACAGTTCAGTGCCTGCGTGAGGCAGTGGAGGTTATTGGCAAAGGAAGGCAACAAGTATCTCTTTTTCTCTTTCCTCTCTCTTTCCTCCCTCTCTGTCTCACATTCTTCCTCTCCAGGCAGTGGAGAAGCCAGGCAACTGGTCCAAGTTTCCTTCCATGCAACTTCTGTGATATTTACTGTTAGGTCCCTGGTTTGTTGATGACCAGTGGTAGAGAGAAGAGCTCCCAGGTCTAACCTGTACACTTTTACTGTCTCCCTGCAGCTCCAGTAGCCACGAGACCACCACCAAAACATGAACCTCTAACACACTGACAAATGGTCATTTCCTGTCTTTATTTCAGCTCTCCTGATATTAGGTTCCTCTCTTTTCAGTGTCTGAGAGGGCTCCTAACTCAGAGAACGACTCCCAGTGCTCCGTAGTTAGAAGCTAATCAGCACTGAGTTTCCACTGAGGGTGAAGGTGGTTCAGGCAATTTACTAATAAACCTGATCAACATTGTGGTACAACCATCTTCCACTGGAGGTCCGGGTAATCTCTGCCCTTACTCCAGTGAGCACTGCCCCACCTTAACTGGGAACAAATTCAAAGAAACATAATCTCACCTTACACCCCTGTTTCTTTCCTCAGAATCCCTGAAGTGTTCCTGACAAAATGAGACTCTGGTTCATGATCACAGACTCATTTGGATCAAGCTACTACTCCATTTGACGTTGTCCATCCAGAATGTCAACATGTTACAGAACTGGATAAACATCCTCCTCCCCTCCACCTTTAACATGAACCTCTGTCTGAATCAAGCATCTTCAGTGACCCAGTTACATTGTCATCAAAATGTGCACTCAAAGTCCTGAATCACTCCTTCAATCATGGTTGATTTTTTTTCTCAACCCCAACCTCCTGCCTTCTGCCCGTAACCTTTAGCCTCCTTTCCAATCAAGAACCTACCAATATCTGCCCTAAGTACACCCAGTGACCTGGTCTCCACAGGTCTCCATGGCAACGAATTCCACAGATTCACCAGCCTCTGGCTGAAGAAATTCCTCCTGATCTCAGTTCTAAAGTGGCATCCCTTTATTCTGAGGCTGTGCCCTCAGGTCCTAGACTGTCCTACTAAGGGAAACGTCCACTCTATCTAAGCCTTTCAGGATCTGGCAGGTTTCAAGGAGATCCCCATCATTCTTCTGAACTCCATCAAGTACAGGCTCGGAACTATCAAATGCTCCTCATACATTAAGCCTTTCATTCCTGGGATCATTCTTGTGAAACTCCTCTGGACCCTCTCCAGGGCCACCGCATCTTTCCTTAGATATGAGGCCCAAGTGTTTAGTGTGTGTGGTCACCCAGACACTTCCCAAAGATTTAAACAGGCAAGTAGTAAGGAGAGGTTCATCCCTTCCCTGATGGAGCAGCATTAGTGACATTTTGCTGAGTTTCTCTCTATATTGAAACAAGTTGGGCTGAATGTTGAGAAGCAGTATAATCAAAAATTGACGAGAAACCTCATCTGACAGTGAAAAGGGACTGCAGCCCTTGACACCACACATTGATATGGCAAAACCTTTGACTCTTCTATTGACCAGGCTCACAGAGAATGGAACATGCATCAAAGAGGCAACAGATTCCACAGCTCTCCAGCCCAGAGTCTTGCTAAGCCCAGAAGGAGAAGGAGCTTATTGCAAGGTAAATTTGCTCACGTGAGTGATACGGCAGGCATGATAGTGTAGTGTTAGTGTAACGTTATTACAGCGCCAGCGACCCGGGTACAACTCCGGCTGCTGTCTGTCAGGAGTTTGTATGTTCTCCCCGTGTCTGTGTGGGTTTCCTCCAAGTGCTCCAGTTTTCTCCCACATTCCAAAGATGAATGAGTTAGTAAGTTGTGGGCATGCTATGTTGGCACTGGAAGCACGGCGACACTTGCGGGCTGCCCCCAGAACACTCTACGCAAAAGATGCATTTCACTGTGTGTTTCGATGTACGTGTGACTGATAAAGATATCTTATCTTATCTTAAATTGACCCACAGCACCATGGCAAAAGACACAGCAGAGGACGGTGTAAAAGAGGTTGCTCTGAGCAGATGATAGCAGGAGGAAGTTGAGAATCCAAAATAAAAACAGAAAAAAAAAACTGCTGGAGGAACCCAGCAGGTCGAGCAGCATCTGTGAGGAGAAAGGAATTGTCAATTTTTCAGGTCAAGACCCTGCCTCAGGAATGTTTCCACCCCCCACCCACCATCCACAGATGTTGCTAGGTCCCCTGAGTTCCTGTTTGTTTTTTCACTCCAGATTTCAGCATCTGCAGCATCTTTTGTCTCCATAAAAACAGAAAATGCTGGAAATACTCAGCCGGTCAGGTTGTATTTGTGGGAAGAGAAACAGAATTAACGTTTCAGTTCAGAGACCCTTTGTCAGAATTGGAAAGAAGGGAAGAGAATCTCGTTAAGCTGCAGGGAGGGTGAGGGGAGGGGATGTCTCTGATAGGATAAAGCCAGGGTGACCATGGCGATAAACTGCAAAGAAGGTTATCTGGTCAATGAGTGAAATGGGAGCAGTTAGAGAGTGAGAACAGAGACAAAAGAATCTGGGAATTGAGAAATGCAGAGCACGAATTTAAGAGGCACAAGAGACTGCAGATGCTGGAATCTGGAGTAACAAACTCAGCAGATTCTCAGCGGATCGAGCAGCATCTGTGGGGCAGAGAGGAATTGCTGACGTTTTGGGTCGAATCCCTGCATCAGGACGAAGAGTGGAGAGGGCAGGTATAAAGAGAGCCGGTATAAAGAAGAAAGGAGGAGTGGTGAGATTGAGGCCAGTGGATGATTGGTGGACCAAGAAAGGGTGTAGGATAACAGGCAGATGGAGCCAGGTAAGGGAGGGAGGGGTGGAGTTGGGAGACAGAGGCAGGTGGATGGAATTTAGGAGTGTTTGCTCACACTGTGAGATAGAAGTCATGAGCAATGGTTCTGCTGTGTATGTAGGGGTTCTTATTCTAATTGCGTGTAGTGCCAGTATTATTGATGAATTTTCTTATGTAATGACTTACAAAATTAATCATCAAGAGACATGGTAAATAGTTAAAATATATGAATCTTGTCTATTCTACTCTTTCTAACAACATTGCACATGTGCCCATTTATCAAGCATATACTTAATTACACTGCTTTTCTCCCTTTTGAAAGGGAAGAATAATTCACCTTGTTTACAGATAAGATAAGATATCTTTATTAGTCACACGTACATCGAAATACACAGTGAATTGCATCTTTTGCGTAGAGTGTTCTGGGGGCAGCCCACAGGTGCTGCCACGTTTCCGGCGCCAACATAGCATGCCCACAACTTCCTAACCCGTACACCTTTGGAACATGGGAGGAAACCGGAGCAAACTCACGCAGACACGGGGAGAACGTACAAACTCTTTACAGACAGCAGCTGGAATTGAACACAGGTCGCTGACGCTGTAATAGCATTACACTGACCGCTACGCTACCGTGTATCCATGGATTTCTTGAGTCTCTTTGATCTTCTCAATCATTGACATTGACTTAAGTCTGACTTCTTGCCTCAAGTCTCACTTCTTGGCACAATTCAGCAGCATCTTGTGCTGTTTCTTCCAGAGTGCCCACTGGATAAACTTCTGAGTACATTCAGGATCACCTAACTCTTTGATATTCTCTTGTATATCTCTTGCAGGAGTCAAGAGGTTTATCCGTACATTTCTAATTCTGTCTCCTATTTTCACAAGGTATCTCTTTGCACTGTGAACGTCATCTTTCAGTCCAACTTCCTGTTTCCAAATGTCAGATTTGTGATGTGGTGTGAACACACAAACACCATCATGTTACTTAACCTGTTGTCCATGGCTGGAGTCACAATCTCACTTCTATCTCACCTGCTTCTCCTCCACCATTCCCTCAAGTCTGATCTAAGTTCAATTGTGTTCTGAACCTCCTATGTATTAGTGACTCAACAGCTGAATGACCTGTAGTGGAAGGTAGGTTTTGGGTGAGGTGGGTTAGCTAAAATTGATGTCCCATTGTTGAACTTGAATTACTTCAGTTTCCTCAGTGCTTTGAGAATTCTCACTGATCCCTCTGCTACAAAATTTGACATAGGATTATATCGTGGGATAACTGTGTGTCTTCTATGCCATTTTGTTTCATAAAACACTCAAGTAAAAATGAACAAAATTGTGAATCCTTATCAGAGACTAACTTTTTCAGAGGAGTTACATAAGAAAATTCATCATTAGTACAACCTGATGCAAAACAGGACCCAACATGCTTCACCTCAGTCATTTTGAGGTGCAGTGACATAGCTGGTAGAGCTGCTGCCTCACAGCACCAGTGACCCGGGTTTGATACTGACCTCTGGTGCTGTCTGTGTGGAGTTTGCACTTTCTCCCTGTGACTGCATGCATTTCCTCCAGGTGCTCCAGTTTCCTCCAACATCCAAAGGACATGTGGGTTTGTAGGTTAATCGGCCACTGTAAATTGCCCATGGTGTATGGGTGGGTGGCAGAATCTGGGGTGAGTTGATGGGAATGTGGGGAGAATAAAATGGGATTAATCTTGTATTAATGTAATTGGGTACTTGATAGTCGGTGTGGGGTCTGTAGGCTGAAGGGGTTTCCGTGCTGTATAACTCTATGACTCTATATTTCTACTGAGAATGTACAAAACGTGGTTGAGAATGTACAAGGCATGGTTAGTAAGTTTGTAGATGACACTAAAATAGGCAGTGCCATAGACAGTGAATGTGGTTATCAAGAACTACAGTGGGATCTTGATCAGCTGGATAAGTGGACCAAGGAATGGCAAATGGAGTTTAATTCAGATAAATGTGAGATGTTGCATTTTGGGAAGACATATCAAGGTAGGACTTTCACTGTGAATGGGAGGCCCCTGGGGAGTGTCGTAGAACAGAGGGACCGAGGACCACAAGTGTATGGTTCCCTGAATGTTGTATCACAGGTCGACAAGGTGGTGAAGAAAGAATCTGGCACACCAGCCTTCATCAGTCAGAGCACCAAGTATAGAAGTTCGGATGTTATGTTTTCATTGTACAAGGTGTTGGTGAGGCTGCATTTGGAATATTATGTTCAGTTCTGGTTGCCCTGCTATAGGAAAGATGGTATTAAGCTGGAAAGGATGCAGAAAAGATTTACAAGGATGTTGCCAGGACTCAAGGGACTGAGCTATGGAGAAAGGTTGAGCAGGCTAGGACTTTATTCCTCGGAGCACAAGAGAATGAGGGATGATCTTACAGAGGTGTATTAAGTCATGAGGGACATCGATAGGGTGACTATACACAGCCTTTTTCCCGGGGTTGGGGAATCAAGAACTAGAGGTCATAGGTTTAGAGTGAGAGGGAAGAGATTCAATAGGAATCTGAAGGCAACTCTTTCACCCATAGAGTGGTCAGTATATGGAATGATCTGCTGGGTGGTTGAAACAAGTACATGGATAGAAAAGGTTTAGAGGGATAGGGGCCAAATGCAGGTAAATGGGACTAGATTAGATGGGAATCTTGGTCAGCATGGACCACTTGAGCCAAATGGCCTATTTCCACGCTGTATGTCTCTATGACTTCAAGTCTATGTGCACTGAGAAGTTTTTCTTTATCTGCTCTTCAAGATCTGGGCATTGCTGACAAACACAGCATTTATTGCCTACCCTGATTGTCCTCAAGAAGGTGATGGTGAATCACCTTCATGAACAGCAGTCCTTCTGGTGAAGATACTCCCTGTTAGGAACAGAGTTCCAGGATTCAGACCCTGCAACTTTTTTCCAAATCAAGATGGATTGTCACGAGGAGGGCAATATACAGGTGGTATTCCCATGCAGTTGGAACCTTTGTCTTTTTTGCTAGTAAAGGTTGCACATCTCATGGTGATGGTTATTGCCTGGCCTTTTTAAGTCACAAATATTACTTTCCAGTTATCAACCCATGTCCACATCTTGCTGCATGCAGGCATGAACTGTTTCATTTGCTAAGGAGTTGCAAGTAGAATGAACGTAGTGCAATCATCAGCGAACATCACCACTTCTGATCCTATGGTGGAAAGAAGATTATTGATGAAGCAGCTGAAGATGTTTGGGCCCCAGTAAAACTGTTCTGAGGAATACCTGCAGAGATGTCCTGTAGCTGAGAGGATTGACTTCCAACAACCACAGCCATCATTTGTATTGGTATTGGCATTGGTATTGGTTTATTATTGCCACTCGTACCGAGGTACAGTGTAAGGCTTGTCTTACAAACCAATCGTACAGGTCAATTCATTACACAGTGCAGTAACATTGAGTTCGTACAGAATGCATTGATGTAGTACAGGTAAAAACAATAACAGTACAGAATAAAGTATCACTTATGCGAGATAATGATTTGAACCACTGGAGTGGTTTCTCCTTAATGCTCATTAATTTTATCAGATGCCACAATCAGTCAAACACTGCCTCAATGTCAGAGGCAGTTGCTCTCATCTCACCTCTGAATTTCAGCTTGGGTCATGTTTGGCCCAAGGCTGTGCTGAGCTCAGGAGCTGGGTGGCCCTGGTGAAATCCAAAATGGGCATCATTGAGCAGGTTTTTGGTGAATGGGTACCACTCGACAGTCCTGTCAATGACACCTTCCAGTGTGTGAAATCGACCCCAATGACCATCGAGCCACAATGGACAAGGTACTGCCAGGTTTCACTGTCAAGGACACCTTGCATCAATTTGCTCATGATTGAGAGTGGACGGATTGGGCGGAAATTGGACTGGATTTTCCTGATTTTTGTTAACAGGACTTACTTGCTCAATCATCCACATTGTCAGATGGATGTAACTGGACAATGTTGCAACTGTACTGGAACAGATTAGACAGAGGCATAGCCAGATCTGGAGCACACTTCTTCTGTACCACAACCAGAATGTTGCCTGTTCCCATGACCTTTGCTATATCCAGTGCTCTCAGTCATTTCTTGATATCACATGGTGAATCAACTGACCTGATTTTGTTGGGGATATCTGAGGATGTGTACGAATCCTGGAGCTTTGTCAGCACACAAATGCTGGACTCCGCCATCACTGAGGATTCCTCCCCTCCTTTATATGGCCATGCTAAAGAACAAGACTCAAGTCCTGCAATGTTTTCTGGCTCCTTTGTCTTCACAATTGTTTCTATCTTTTCTCTGACTAGTTGCAATCCATTTGTATCTACCTTTAATCCAAGATAAACCACATCTTTTGGAAGAACACACATTGGCTTCAATTGTGTTCATGTATCACCTGAACACTTGTAGCATTCACAGATTTTCTTATTCAGTATTTGTGACTATTAGTACATCATCTTGATTGCACAGACAATGATCTGTACCAGGCAGTACCTTACCTATTGTGGCTTGAAAATCATCAGAGATGAGTTCACACCATAAGGTAGTTTTGCATAGGGATAGGGTATAGAGATAGGGCGGCACAGTAGTGTAGTGGTTAGCGTAACACTATTACAGTGCCACCAACCCGGGTTCAATTCCCGCCGCTGTCTGGAAGGAGTTTGTACATTCTCCCGTGTCTGCGTGGGTTTCCCCCGGGTGCTCCGGTTTCCTTCCACATTCCAAAGACATATGGGTTAGGAGATGTGGGCACGCTATGTTGGTGCCAGAAGAGTGGCAAAGTGTGTGTTTCGATGTACACGTGACTAATAAATAAATAAATATATCTTATCTTATATATATTTATTGTCAAATACTGCTGATTCTTCTAAACTACATTCAACGTACAAGTGTATGTGGCATTTCTGGTTTGGCAACGAGCATGGCTCCTGCACATGTAGATCCTGTAAAGTAGGCAATGGGCATTACAGACCATCAACTGCCTGGTCCGATTTCAGGAGATATGAATTTACTCAGATATGTATTCTTCCACTTGGTTGTGCAATCTGCTGCCTTGTTTATTCTCTGACAAGTCCATCCTGCTTCCACTCACTCCAACTACACTGTGCCCATGTGCTTACATCATACATATGCATGTTCACAACATGCGCTATGGTCCCAAAGACTCATTCCAGTTCTCAGAACTAAATTAGAGAATTCAGCAAAATCACTGCCTGATTCAACAACTCAAACGTGACATATTTCCAAGGAGTGAACCTTTGCGACCTTTTCACCTGTTTAGTGGGATTCTACTTGCAGTGATTTTTGTTCGGACTCTGTGTCCTAACTCTCTCACAATTTTCTGTTCACTTTTCCATTATACTGCTTTAAAACAAATCCTATTCAAACAACAACTCTTATTTACGATATCTCTGCATGCCTTGGGTATTGAACACAAGAGGTGGGATGCAGAAGATTGCTTTTGAGCAAATGGCAGGTCATGGATAGATACAGTTAAGAAATGGGAAATAGAAAGGAGAAGGAAGAAAAATAGGTCAGGGCTGATGTGTCCTTAAACAGAACTGACCACAGTGAAAGGCATTCTGCATAATATCACATTTGGATATTACTTTAAATATCCCTAACTTTATGGATATAATTTCAAGGGTGAAAAGAAAAGAAAATATCATTGCTTAACCAATAAAAGCAGTGTTAATAGTAGGGATATTGCAGAGGAACTCTGGATTACGTTGATATATAAGAAATACCCTATAATAATACTGACCATCCATGGTGATCTGCATTTAGATTGATAATAATAGGGAAAAAAGGAGTTCACAGAATTAATCGGGCTGTGATGTAATGAGAAGATTGGACTACCCCATGGCAACCTTGTAGAATGTAAACATTGGAGGTTAAAACCTATTGAAAAGAAAGTTTTATAAAGCAGAATGTTACAGCTTCATTGGGGATAAATATGATGCTGGACTTCCTTCCAGTTAGTACACCAAAAAAAAGTGCTCCACTGGAGGGAAACATTTTAGGGATAATGATCGGAATAGATGAAAGAAAATAAGAGTGCATATGTTGGACTGGAAAAGATGTTAGACTGTACAAACACTCCAAAAGATAAAACAGTCAAATCAGTTACAACAAATACCAGTATTCATGGAGAATACCCGAAGCAGACCGAACACTTGCACAGCTGCATCTTTAGATGCTAATAGAATATTGCTCTGATTCAAACACTAAACCAAATCAAACAAAAGCTGAACGCTGCAGGTGGTGGTACTTTGATGGAAAGTCATTAACCTGAAACATTAAGTCTCTCTCTCTCTCTCTCTCCCTCTCTCAACAGACTTGCTGACAATTTCCAGCATTTTCTGGTTTTATTAAGCCAAGTAATTTATTGCATAATGCAACTCCTTAAGCTATAACTGTTCAATATATTGCAAACACAGTTCAATACAACAATTCAGTTCAATGTAACAGTTCAATTTATTGCAAACAAATTTCAAATGAACAAGCCAAGTAAGACAAAATTAGATGTACAGTCTCAACAAGAATGAAGCCTTCAGAAACTGGTCTCCCCTCATCTACAAGACATATCCTTGAATACCTGATTAGTTAAATGTGATTTCCCTTTCATATACCCAAGCTGATTTTACTCAATCATATTATTACTTTCTAAGTGTCTTTTGCATGTACCTGCAATGTGAAATGGGTTTAATGTCTTATCCAAAACACAGCACCTCGGACAGAGCTGTATTTCCTCAGTATTGTAATGCTGACACAGATTAAGTCCTTGAGCATCTGGCATGGAAATTGAATGATTATATGTGTACTAAGCAGCAAAAATAGCCACAAGAATGCCTGCTATATTTTCTCCATTATTATCCAAATTAACATTTCAATCTTTTCTCCATTTCATGAATGCATCTTCATTTCACATTAAAACTGAAATATGTAACATTGTCTTCAACTTTTACCTCTTGGCCAGACCTTTCGATCCACTTCTCTCCTCTGTTGTTAGCAGTGGTCTGTCAACACAGGAGAGCTAAAAATCGATCAGATGTATGGAGATTAATCTGAATTTGAATCAAAATGATTTGCTTCAAATCCTAGAGCTTATTTTCAATTTACCTTCTTCCCCATATCTCCATACTCTACTCAAAGCACAACCTTCATTTTAACACCAAGCAAAAGCAAATTTTGCTGCTGTATTCAGCTCAAGTCACAGAAATGAATGTTTGATTGCAAAATGTTGAAGTGTCACTTTCACATTTTACTTGTCTTTTTGCTCTCATTTCAAGCATCTATTTTGAGTCTTTTTTTTCAATTTTTAGTTCAAATTCTAATAATCACTTTTGAATGAACCTGTGACTTTTCTTAACTCAGCCTTGGAGATCAATCTATTTCTCCAAATGTATGCCTGTGCAGAGTTATGACTTAAAACACAATTCAATCTGATTTCTAGATTCCCGTTTATCTCTAACATTATTTGTTATTCCTCAAAATAAATACAGCTCCATTTTTACTTTTTTGATAAAGGTCATTCTTTCATTGAAATCCCATTTTCCACAGGTAATTATCGTCTTTGTTCACACTGCAGCTGGGTTCTCTTCTCAAATGGTTTTTTTGTTAATGCCATTTCAAATCGAAAGGAGCAGCAATGATTTCACTTTGGATATGTTCTTAAATCATGTTTATATTTCAAGCCATTTCTTTCTTCAGCTCACCTGAATATACTGTCATCGCTTAAATTAGAATACCACTTTAGAATTCAATGTGATCATTGTTTTAAGTACAACACAGTTAACTCATGACTTTTTAAACTTCATCCCAGTCCTGACTGTGGATTTTGGCAGATGTCGGAAGTCTGAAATAAAAGCAGAAAGATGCTGGAAACACTCAGCATGTCAGGCAGCATCTGTGGAAAGAAAAACAGAGTTAATATTTCATGAATCATTGCTGATGCCAAAACCTACAATCAAAACAGAAGGTGTTGGAAACACTCAGCAGGTGTGAAAGAGAAATAGTTAATGTTTCAGAATCAAAGACTTTTCATTAGAATTGTCATCAGAACAGTCTCCAACCCTGAAACATTAAATGTGTTTCTCTTTCTACTGTGCTGCCTGACCCACAGAATGTTTCTAGCATTCCCTTTTCTCATTGCAGATTTTGGTGCAGGCATTGATTCAACTGCATTTTGGATCATGACAGACAAGACCAAGAAGTCAATGAAAACTTTTTTTTTAATTCAGGTTCTGGGCACCATTTGCAAAGTCAGCATTTCTCGCCAGTCACAAAAAGTGGTGAGTTCTGATAAAAACGGGAAGTGTTGGAAACACTCAGCAGGTCAGGCCACAACAGGGGGAAGAGATCCAGAGTCAACATTTCGGGTTGAAGCCCCTCACTCAGAACTGAGGAGGAGACAAAGTAAGCTTGTTAAGCTGCAGGGAGGGTGGGCGAGCAGCTAGAGAGTGAGAACTTAGACAAAAGACTGGAGGAGTTGTAAAATGCTGAGCAGCAGGACACGACTTGCAGGAAAAGAAAGACAAAAGGAGGGGAGAAAAACAAAAACCTGAGCCAGTATCACAACTGAATGACTGATACAGAGAAATTAAGTTACCTGAAGTTACAGATCGCTTATTGAGGCTAGAAGGCTGCAGCATGCCCGGATGGAAGGTGAGGTGCTGTTCCTCAGATAAGATATCTTTATTAATCACATGTACATTGAAACACACAGTGAAGTGCATCTTTTGCGTAGAGTGTTCTGGGGGCAGCCCACAAGTGTCGCCACGCTTCCGGCACCAACATAGCATGCCCACAGCTTCCTAACCCATACGTCTTTGGAATGTGGGAGGAAGCCGGAGCACCCAGAGGAAACCCATGTAGACACAGGGAGAACGTACAAACTCCTTACAGACAGTGGCCAGAATTGAACCCGGGTCACTGGTGCTGTAATAGCGTTGCACTAACTGCTACACTACCGTGACTGCCCTTGTCAGGCTTGTATTGGGCCTCATTGTGACACTGTTCCTCACTCACTAGCTGCTCCCATTCACTCATTGACCAAATAACCTTGTTTACAGCTGATCCATGGTCATCCCAGTTTTACCCTGTCAGAGACATCCCCCTCCCCCTACTCTCTCTGAACGAGTTCCTTTTGTCTCCTTCTCATTTCTGACGGAGGGTCTCTGTCCTGAAACGTTAACTCTGTTCCTCTTCCCACAGATGCAGCCTGACCTGCTGAGTATTTCCAGCATTTTCTTTCTGTATTTTAGATTTTCAGCGTCTGCAGTTTTTTTATTTTCATTATCATGGTAAGTCATGACCTGGCCTGTTCAAAGCACCACAGTCTGTGTAGTGAAGGTACTCCCACTATGTTCTTAAGTGAGGACTTCCAGGATTTAGACCCAGTGTTGATAAAGGACCGGCAATATATTTTCAAGTCAGTATGTGTACATTGAGTCAGAGGGGAACCTGCGGGTGGTGGTGCCATTGATCATTGAGGTCATGGGTTTGGGTGATGCTGCTGAAGAGACCTCAGTGCAATTAATGGATGGTACAACCTGCAGCCACGTTGTACCAATGGGAGAAGGTGTCTGACATGGTGGTTGGCGCTGCATTGCTTTGTCCTGGATGTTGCCGAACTTCTGGAGTGTTGTTAGAGCTGCAAGCATCCAGGCAAGTGGAATGTATTCTATCCTGATGGAAATAGGATTTTGTGGTCCAGTGGTGAGTTTCTTGACTTAAGGAATTCCTGTAGCAACACCACAAGCCGAGAAACAACAAGTCTCCAATAATCCGGTATGCCCGGCACATTGGTGGCAGGTTTTCTGGCCTATTGGATGTTATCGCCCACACCTTGCCCTCCAGCACACTTTTTTGATGTTACATAACATTCTAACATAGCTTCCAGTGAACCAGGTAAGCTTAAAGAGAACATGGGAGCCAGGGCCCTGGTGAGTGGAAAGGGTAGGCGGCAGATATCACCTTGTGGCTGAACCATCCAGGATTTCCAAATAGTCAGTTGACAGGTTATCAGAGTTTTACTCTACTTGGCTGCCAACAGATCCAACCTTCCTTTGAAATCAGGTTTAAAATCAGCTTATGAAGCGTTTCGCCCAAATGTAATAATGCTATACTCAGCTAGATGTTGCTATGGTGTCACAGGCAGTCACTTTCACTTCACCTTTAAAGTTTAAGCCTTTTGGGCTAAGGCTGATTTGAGATTCCAAATCTTTCAGGAATTCACCTCGCTGGCACTGTCATTCACCGGCCTGGAGCACAGAGCCAGAATTCAGCTGCACCTTCATCCTAATTTATCAGCCAATCAAACAGCTGGAACAGCACGAGATGGCTGAGTGTACTTCTGATAATGCTCAGGTAGAATAGAACCTGGAAGCTTAAAGGAGATGAAGGGAGAAGAAGACAGTTAGAGGAGATTGAAGGAGAACCAGGGAGTAATTCCCCGAGTCCCTCTGGAAGTGATGCCTTATCTTGTGCTTCATACCCCACAAATCTTCGGGATGCCAAAATTTCCTAAAATATACAGCCAGGGAGAAGATTCCCGCATAGAAGGTGTTGAGGGCAATAGCAGCAGTATGAAATTTCTGCCTTTGCTAACACTAAACCAGACTGAACTCTCTGTTCAACACTGAGGAGACAGCACAGTGACATAATGCTAAACAAGCTTCTGTGTTCTCTCTCAGGTGGATGAGATATATAGTACTATTTTAAAAAAAGACACAGTGGATCTGCTTGGTGTCCTAGATGTTACTAAGACTGAGAGCTTCAAGCTCCTAGGAGTGAACATCACCAATATCCTGTCCTGGTCCAACCACGTAGATACCAAGGCCAAGAAAGCTCACCAGCACCTCTACTTCCTCAGGAGGCTAAAGAAATTTGGCATGTCCCCTTTAACACCAACTTTTATCGATGCATCATAGCAAGCATCCTATATGAATGCATCATGGCTTGGTGTGGCAACTGCTCTGCCCAGGACCACAAGAAAGTGCAGAGAGTTGTGGACACAGCCCAGCACATCGCTGAAATCAGCCTCCTCTCCAAGGACTCTGTCTTTACCTCTCGCTGCCTTGCTGAAGCAGCCAGCATAATCAAAGACCCCACCCACCTGGGTCATCTTCTCTTCTCTCCTCTTCCATCAGGCAGAAGATACAGGAGCCTGAGGGCACGTACCACCAGGTTCAAGGACAGCTTCTATCCCACTGTGATGAGACTGTTGAATGGTTCCCTTATACGATGAGATGGACTCTTGACCTCACAATCTACCCTGCACCTTATTGTCTACCTGCAATGCACTTCCCTGTAGCTGTGACACTTTACTCTGTATTCTGTTATTGTTTTTACCCTGTACTACCTCAGCGCACTGTGTAATGATTTGATCTGTACGAACAGTATGTAAGACAAGTTTTTCACTGTACCTCAGTACAAGTGACAATAGTAAACCAATACCAATACTTATCCTTCAACAACATCACTAAGAACAGATGCTTGGGTTATTACCTCATTCCTGTTGTGGGAACTTTCTGTGCACAAATTAGCTGCTATTTTACCTGCACTACGACATTGACTACGTATCACTATTAAGTTCTTTGGTTTGGCCTAAATTTGTGAATTGGACTAGATAAATGCAAGAATTTATTTATTTTAAGAGTGCTGTCATAGGGAAATTGAGATTCCACACAGATTGAAGCCACATCTTCAGTTCCCTCGAAACCTTCTTGTACAAAACCTGTACTGAAAGCTCCTGTTCAGAGGGAATGTATGGAGGAAATTGTTTCATCTTAATTTGCCATGTACATTAGGTTTTATCTTTTCCACACAGTTTAGCATGTAGCAAACGAGTGGGAGAATGTGGGAAGGATTTTCACTTCAAATGGCATCATGCAGCCTGATTTATTCAAAACACACAGACCCCTGTGAAAACTCCATCAAATGCAACATTGGAAGAGTTATTAAAGGAACACTTTTAAATCAGCATGATGTGCAGCTTTGTTTATTGTTCCCCTCAGTCTGTGGTATGTTGTTAAATGACTCGCATTCAGCCTCAATTCTTCACATGGCCCTGGGCTATTGTTACAGAACTGAATTCCTTAAATTGCTCTGTGCTCTCCCCAGTGAGATTAAAGAGTTAATTTAGAATGCTCACAGAAAATATATGGCAGGTCTTGGTAACATCCACAAAATGCAATGCAGCATTTTAACATGGTTTCTTCAACAGCACCTCCCAAACCCACGACCTAAGTCACCTTCAAAGGCAAGAGCAGCTGGTGCACTGAAACATCACCTACTACATTTAATCTTCCCTCTTCCAAAGAAAACAAGCATATTCTTTCCATGATGGAATGTGCCCAAGGAGTCGCGATGCACAAGACCCCAGACAACGGGGGGATAATGTACCCAATGTTGTCCTTGTCAGTGATGGACACCTTTGTGTGTGGCTGCATCAAACTGTGCATAGAACTGAAGTACACAGGCACCAAGTGTCACTACTGCTGAGGTTCTGCTTGCCCCCGATGTTGCAAAGGAGGTGTCTGGTCTCATTGCAGCACAATGTCCCCATTAGTTGGACATTGCTGCACAACCTGTCCTTCATGGAAAAAATCTTTCAGAAAAACACCTTGGACCACAAATCCATTCAGCAATGGTCAACATGGAACGTCCCACAGCCACTGCAGGACGAAGACACAATGGAACCTATGGGATGATTTCTCAAGCAGACTGTCAAAACCATTTGGTAGAACACCTCATCACCAGAATTCATCAACAAGCACCGAGACCTCAGTTGGCTGGCAGTGAGAGGGAACCTCCCTGTCAGATCCTTCCTGCATAGTCAGAGTCTCACTACCATTGCACGTTGCGCTAGGGATGGCTGCGATGAGGATGAGACGATCGTCCACCTCTTTATGGACTGTGGATTTCCAAAGAAGGTCTGGAAAAGGATGCAAGGTGCCTTGTCGAGGTTCATCCTGAGCAGATGCGTAACAGAGGACTCTGATCTATGGGGTCTCCCCAGGGATTCATACCCAGACAGACATCAGGTGCTTCTGCTAAATCAACTCTGTGAAAGACGTCCTTTGGTCTGCACAAAACTTGTTGGTCTTCCAGTACAACGAGATGTCCATAAGGGTGCAGGAGTACGTGCGGAGAGAAGCACTGAAGCTTGGTGCAGCCAACAAAGGCTCTGTGGGGAGGAACTGCAGACTAAGGTTCTTCTGCCACCAGATGTTGAGGGGCTAAGCCCTGTGTCGAAGTCTCTCAAACGCTTGAAATCTGTACCTTCCCAGGAGTGGCAATAGTGGTCTGTACACGGAGTGTGTCTATACACTGCAAACATATGGAACAGATAACACTGTGAAGGTACAAACTGAACGGCACTACGAATGTAAAGAAAGCCATGCACTGTTTTGTTGTATTTCTTGTGTATATTTTTATGAATAAACTTTATTTTTGAAATAATTTAAAAAAACTCTCCTCACAGCTACCATGTTCCATCCTGGCGACATCCTTGGAAATCTCTTCTGCACCTTCTCCAGTGCAACCACACCTTTCCTGTAATGTGGTGACATGGTACTCAAGCCTAACCAGTGGTGTACACAGTTCCAGCATCCTAACATCCTTTTTCTTATATTTCATGCCTCACCTAATAGAGGAAAGCATCCTGTATGCCTTTTTAACCACGTTATTGATGTCCTGTTACTTATAAGGATCTGTGGACATGGGACCCAGAGATATTTAAAAGCAGCAAGATAGGTCCATATCCTTATTGGACTTATTGGGTATTCTCTTGCCCGGTTGTACTTTCCCAAATGCACCCTTCACCCTTCTCCAGAGTAAATTCCATTTGCCTTAAGAACAGAAGATGCTGGAAAACCTCAACAGGTCAGGCTACATTTGATTTCCATTTGCTATTTGTCCAACTGACCAGACCATAGAACATCACAGCACAGTACAGGCCCTTCAGCCCACAATGTTGTGCCGAGATTTTATCCTGCTCTAATATCTGTCTAACTCTTCCCTCCCCACATAGCCCTCCATTCTTCTATCTTTTATGTGGGATATCATTCTATATCTCCCTGCAGTCTAAAGCCTTCCTCCAGGATTAGCTTAATTCTAATCCTCACTTCCCCCTCCCAAACACAACTGCACTTTCTGTTCTTGGTTTTTGGTTAACAAGAAATTAACTTGTATTGGCCAAACTTCAGATCTGGTTTCAGACTAAGATGAATTCTCCAATTAGTAGTAAAACAGGAGTCAAATCCTTTCCACTTTTCTTACTTGCCAGTTAGTTCACTATTTTTGTTAATTACAGGAGGACAGGAAGTCTCTTGGCATTTAATGTATGCTGGAAAAGGCAGCAAATTGGAGGGGCAAAGCTGGTCTTAATTGGACCAGTAGATAACACTTCAAACCTCAAGATCACAGAACAGAAATCTTCATTGGTGTGACCTCTGGGAGAGAAACACACTTAAATAATCAGACCCAGGAGTTCAATCAAACTGGAAGTGTAAAGTAGTAATGTGATCCAAGCCAATATTTTACTGTTGTCAATGAAAAACACGATGATGCTAGAGGAACTCAGCAGGCCAGGCAGCATCTGTGGAGAAAAGCAGGCGGTCAACGTTTCCGGTCAGGACCTTTCTTTGTCATTTACAGAATCACGGCCCCAGAAATCCCAGGGGCTGAATTTCCCATTTTACAGACCTGTTACATTAGTGAGCAATCAAGCATTTAGTAATTTGAAATAAAATATATGCTTCAATAAAACATTGCACAACTACAGAACATTCCAAAAGCATTTTACTGGCAGTGAAGTTGCTATTGTGATGTGTCATATACAGTAGCCAGTTTGTGCTAATGTCAATACCTGCAACAACGTGAAATGGTGAGAATGAACAGAAAATCTGAGCTTTTGTGATGTTGGTTATGGAATGTAGGTTAAAGAGTAAACACTGGCCAACATTCTCAGAAGAAATCTGCAGTTTTTTGTCACAGTGGTTTCTTGGGACCATTTGAGAGGAAAGACTCTGGATTTGAAATCAAATGCAATGGACAGCACATCTAACGGACTCGTGGTCTCGTCTGTAGTTTATTAATTTATCTCCATTCAATGGGTTGTTGCAGCATATTTATCAACAGTCAATATAATTTTAACTTCCAAGAGTAAAGAAGGACATTATGGAGAATTCTTCAAATATTACGGTAGTGTAGGGGCAGGCACGGTAGTGTAGCGGTTAGCGTAACTCTATTACAGCACCAGTGACCTGGGTTCAATTCCTGCTGCTGTATGTAAGGAGTTTGTACGTTGTCCCCGTGTCTGCGTGGGTTTCCTCCGGGTGCTCCCGTTTCCTCCCACATCCCAAAGACGTACGCGTTAGGAAGTTGTGGGCATGCTATGTTGGAGCCGGAAGCATGGTGACACTTGTGAGCTGCCCCCAGAACACTCTATGCAAAAGATGCATTTCACTGTGTGTTTTGATGTTCATGTGGCTAATAAAGATATCTTGTCTTATCTTAAATGGAGACTTCAAATAAACAACAAACTTGTGAGCTTTCAAGAGTGAGACTAAGTATATAAAACAGAATGGGACATTAATGGTATTTTTGGCTTTGCTTTGGTGTGATTTAAAATAGCAAAAGTTAAAATGGCTGCCACTCTCTTAATGTAAACATAAGATGGAAGTCAGGGATGTTCTGCAGAAACAATTGCAAAGAAAGAATTCTATTTGATGCCTGAAGCTGCGTGTTTAAAATGCTAACAAGTGCAGTGTGTTGGCAGACCAAAAATGTAATTTATTCTCAAGACAACCGGGCTATTATGTATGAGGATGCCAACAGTTGGAGGCCATTATCCTGCTGTTAACTGTTAACAGTTTAATTGCCTGCCTGCTACAAGCAAATAGTTGGAATATTAAAGGAATAAACATAACCCTGTTACATTAACCAAATTTCCATCTACCTCATCGGGGAAACACAAAAGATGTCAGTACTCTTTTGAAAGAAGATGTGATTCAATCACAACATTCTGCATTCTCCCTCCCAATCCTTCCCTCAACTACGGATTAGCAGGTCGTTAAGGTATTACTGGTTGTGGGAGTTGGTGTGTAAATTAGTGGATGCCTTTACTAGTCTAATAACACTGTCCACTTTTCCAGAATAATGCACTAGATGCGGGAGGCCCTGGGAACAGGAAGGGTGCAAATTGAAACAAGGTTTTGCTTTACTCCCAAGGCCTCACATGATTAATAAAAAGTGGGAAGAACTGACAGTGATAAAGATCCAGAGTTGGATGAAAGAGAAGGCAAATCAAGAATTAGTGATTTAAAAACACTCCAGTAGGTTAACAAACAACCCACTTCTCAGGCACACTCTGCTTGAGCTTTGATTGGAACTGTTTGCATCAGTTATCATGCTCTTCAATCCTCGGGACTGTGGATCCACTACCTTATTAAATTAAACTAATCAATGCTGACATTTCCAAATGATACAATAGCCAGGATTACTCGTCTGTGCCCGTGACTTGGTTCTAATTATAATTCACTGTAAACACTTTGGCAGAAAATATTCAGTCTCACTCACCCTTACTGAGTGCATCTGAAAAAAACAAATCATATAAAAAAATATCAATTTGCCTCAGCAATCCTTAAGGGAATGCACTTGGTACAACAACGAGGAACAGGCTTGGAAATGGTGTGTCCTTTCAAGGAGGGAAAGACTTCTATTTATGTTACACCCTTCACAACCTCAGGACCTCCGAGGGCACATTACAGCTTCTCTGAAATGGTGTCACTGTTGGAATGTGGGGAGCTCTGGCAGTCACATTGCACACAGCAAGGTTCCACAAAAAACAAAATGTTAATAAGCAGATAATCTACTTGTTATCAACTGAGAGGAAAATATTGACCAGGACACTGTGGGAAGATCAGCTCTTCTTCAAAATAGTGACCTGGAATTTTTGAATTTCACTTGAGAGGGCAGTTTTGGGGTGGGGTGGGGGGTGGGGGTTACAATTTGGCACCCCATAGGAAGGATGCTCTGGATTGCAATATGAGCCCACAACTGACCGACCGTGACAAGCTCTTATTTTCATGTAATGGCCGCCAGAAATAAAGGCAACAACTCATTAAAACTAATTAGGTAGCCTGTGCAATGATCTGTGCAAAATGGGCACCAGGGGGCAATTGTGATGTGTCCCAAGAAGAAATAACATAATGGCAATAGAAAAATGTGGACTTTTGTAATATGAAACAATGGACTGAGTTGGAGTGTTGAGGGAATATGTCGTGTTAATAGGGACATTTTACAGACCACCTTAATGAAAGGGAAGTGGATGAAGAAAAGTAAAAGTTTGAGTGAAAGTCATGGGATTTTGGTGAGTTTTCAAATGATCTGGTAGAGGAGGAAGGAAAATGGGAAAAGGTGAATGGAGTTTTTGTAGCTTCCTTTAGACTCTCAACCAATGAGGGGTCATTGCTGGATCTGTAGGGGAACATCCCGGCAACTGTGATCCAAATAATCTTTAAAATAGAGCAATAAAGATCAAAGCAATTGGGAAAAAAGTGTTAAGGAGACAAAAGTGAAACTTGGGAATTATTGAAAAAGACTTTAAACTGTAATGGGAAATATGTTTAAAAAGTGAACAAGGAGATCACTAAGAAGTTTCCACTAAAATACACAATCCAAACAAAAATAACAAATGAATAATCAAACAGGTTAACATACAATTTAAGGAAAAAACACACATACTAAAAGAGGTGACAAAAGAGAATACAAGAGGTTGGGAAATCGACAAGGAAAGCAAAGGGGGACTACAAAATTAAGTAATAGAAAAAAGAAACAGTATTTTGCAGATAATAAATAATAAAGAAAAATTGTAGTTAGAGACTGGATAACTAAAGGATAAACATAGATAATGATAGCAGAAACATTAAATAACTGGCATTTTAATACTTACTGTGGAAACCAACAAGGTGGACAAGACATTAGAAGGAGAAATCAGAAAATAACACCTTGTACGATAGAAATATGTGAGATAATTGATAAATTAATAGCTGCCCTGGTCTTGATCAATTGCATTTGCACATATGAAAAGGTTAGATTTGAGACAGCAGAGGCACTGAGCATATATAAATAAGATGTAATAATAAATTAATTAGAAGAGGGAACAGTAGCAGAGGTCTGGCAGACAGCTAATATTATTCTCATATTTAAAAAGAGAGACAAAGCACATCTGGGGAACTTTGGACCAGTTAGATTAATGTCAGTGGTAGGAAAGATAATGAAATCTTCATTCAAAATGCAATAGAAAAACACTGAGAAACTGAAAATATAATTAAGTGCAGTCAGCATGGATTTCAAAAGGCAAAGCCATACTTACTGAGTTTTTGAAGAAGCTTTTGATAAAAGGCAAGGGAAATCCACAGGATATATTTGAATTTTCAATAGGTCTACAATAAAATGCTGAATAGCAGACTCATGATCAAGGTCAGAGTATGTGAGGTCACAGGAGTAGGAAGAGAATGGATCACAAGTTTTCTATAGAACAGCACACAAGAGAGTGTTTCAGGGAGGCTTGGTATTGCTGTCGGTTTATTATTGTCACTTGTACCGAGGTACAGTGAAAAACTTAACTTGCATACTGATTGTACAGGTCAATTCATTACACAGTGTAGTTACATTAGGTTAGTACAGAGTGCATTGATGTAGTACAGGTCAAAGGGCAGCAGGTCTTTCACAAGGAAGTATTAGCATTCACAATTTACATAAATGGTTTTTACTCATGAATCAAAGACAATTTTAAAATTTGCAAAACACGCCACTTGTTGGGGTTGTGGTGAAGGCAGAGAAAGACTGAAACCATAGCATTTAATAAATTTGCATAATAGGCATGTAAACTTTAAAATAAATAAGTGGAAGCTATCAAATTACTTTTACAAGAAAAGAAAGGTTAGATAAAGCTTGGATAATGTTGCTACATGTGTTGGAGGAGCAAAGAGACCTAGGGCACAGATGTTAATAATGACATAGAATGAATCTATAAAGAGACAAGGATAACATAGAAGTTAAAGCACAGATCGTTGAAACTAGCAGTAGGTTAATAAAGCCATAGAAATAAAGCCAACCAAGCTCTGGGGTTCATTTCCTGAGAAACAGAATGGAAAAGCAGAGTGTAAAACTTACATCAAACTTACAAAAAGCAAAATAAAAATTGCAGATGCTCTAAGTCTGAAGTCTTGATTAGACCATATTTACTGTACATATCTCTGAAGGCTTCTGATCCTCTATGACAAAAAGGTGGCACTGTGGAAATTTAAGATGAAATGCCGATGATGATATCACAACTAAGAAGTTGAACCTAACAAAAAAGGCTGAACACAATACAGTTCTTTTCTACAGAAAAAAGTGAAGACTGTAGCAGTTGCTACCGCGGAATAAAACAAGACTGTACTCGGAGGATTGCCAAACAGAACTGGTTTATTTTCCCGCCTTGCGCGGGCCCTTTAAGGGAGAATGTTCCCGCCCAAAACAACCGGCAATGACGTAAGTCCTATGTCATCAGGACTTTCCCGTGCGCGGGTTCTCCCTGTCGCTCGGAAAGACGAGGCCCGCCGCCATCTTGGGCCTCATCACTCTGACGCCGCGAGACCCGACTGCCGAGCCGGTTCGCCCGACTAGACGGTGAGTCGCCACACAACCCCCCCCAGAACTGGCGGGACAGTCCCCAAGGTCCGTGGGCTGTGCCAGCTGCCGCTTAGGGGGGCGGCCTCTGCATCGCGGCGTGGCAACCTCGACAGGCTGTTGCAGATCCAAATGGGCCGGTTTGAGGTGGTCCGCCGTGAAAACCTGTTCCCTGCCTCCAATGTCCAAAATAAAAGTGGATCCATTATTCCGTATGACTCGGAACGGTCCCTCATACGGTCGTTGCAATGGCGCCCGAGGTGTGCCCCTGCAAACGAAAACAAACTTACAGTCCCGTAGTTCCTTGAGCTGGCAGGATGGGGCTTGACCGTGCCGTGAGGTGGGAATCGGGGCCAAGGCGCCAAGCTTCTCGCGCAGTCTTTGTAGGACTGCTGGGGGTTGTTCCCCTTGGTCCCGAAGGGCAGGTATGAAATCCCCGGGGACAACTAGTGGCGCCCCGTATACAAGCTCAGCTGACGAAGTGCGGAGGTCTTCTTTGGGGGCAGTGCGTATGCCGAGCAGGACCCAAGGCAGCTCGTCAACCCAGTTAGGACCCTTCAGGCGGGCCATCAAGGCCGATTTCAGATGGCGGTGAAAATGTTCCACCAACCCGTTTGATTGAGGATGGTAGGCCGTGGTGGTGTGCAGCTGCGTCCCTAGCAGGTTTGCTAATGCAGCCCAGAGACTGGAAGTGAATTGGGTGCCTCTGTCTGAAGTGATGTGGGCCAGAACGCCAAAACGTGAGACCCAAGTTGTGAGCAGCGCCCGGGCGCAGGAATCAGTTGTGATGTCAGCCAGGGGGGTTGCCTCAGGCCACCTCGTGAACCGGTCCACGATGGTAAGGAGGTACCGGGCTCCTCTTGAAACCGGCAGAGGGCCCACGAGGTCGACGTGTATGTGGTTGAACCTCCTACGGGTAGGCTCGAACTGCTGTGGTGGGACCTTGGTGTGTCACTGGATTTTTGACGTCTGGCAGTGCGGACAAGTCCTGGCCCACTCACTGACCTGTTTGCGCAGGCCATGCCAGACAAACTTGCTGGCGACCAGTCGGACAGTAGATCTGATGGACGGGTGCGCCAACCCATGTACCGAGTCAAAAGCGCGTCTCCGCCAGGCTGCAGGGACTATAGGGCGGGGCTGACCAGTCGCAACGTCGCAAAGTAGGGTCCGCTGACCTGGACCAACCAAGAAATCTCGGAGCTGCAGACCCGAGACTGCGGTTCTGTAGCTGGGCAGTTCGTCGTCGGCTTGCTGTGCGTCAGCTAGGGCCGTGTAGTCGACACCCAAGGATAGGTTGTGGATGGTTGGTCTGGAAAGTGCATCATCAACAACATTATCCTTTCCGGAGACATGTTGGATGTCAGTTGTGAACTCGGAAATGTAGGATAAATGTCTCTGCTGACGAGCTGACCAGGGATCGGAGACTTTGGAGAAGGCAAAGGACAGAGGCTTATGATCAGTGAAAGCGGTGAAAGGCCTGCCTTCTAGAAAGTATCGGAAATGCCGGACCGCCAGATACAGCGCTAGAAGTTCCCGATCAAAAGCGCTGTACTTCAGTTCGGGCGGTCTAAGGTGCTTGCTGAAAAATGCCAAGGGTTGCCAGCGGCCTTCGAGTAGCTGTTCCAGTACCCCACCCACCGCGGTGTTGGACGCGTCTACCGTGAGGGCAGTCGGGACGTCAGTCCTGGGGTGTACCAGCATCGTGGCGTCTGCCAGGGCGTCTTTGGCCTTAACGAAAGCAGCCGCAGCCTCGTCAGTCCAGGTGATGTCCTTGCCCTTACCAGCCAGCAGCGAGAACAGAGGGCGCATGATACGGGCTGCTGCAGGGATGAAATGATGGTAAAAGTTGACCATCCCAAGGAATTCCTGTAGGCCTTTGACTGTGTCGGGGCGGGCAAAATGGCGGATAGCATCCACCTTGGCGGGTAGGGGTGTTGCCCCGTCGCTGGTGATTTTGTGGCCGAGGAAATCGATAGAGTCAAGTCCGAATTGGCACTTGGACGGGTTAATCGTGAGGCCGAAATCGCGGAGGCGGGAATACAGCTGGCGGAGGTGGGAAAGGTGTTCCTGGCGGTTACACCTGGCGATCAGTATGTCGTCCAAGTAAATGAACACGAAGTCCAGGTCTCGGCCTACAGCGTCCATCAGCCGCTGGAAGGTCTGCGTGGCGTTCTTAAGGCCGAACGGCATCCGAAGGAATTCGAACAGGCTGAATGGGGTGATAATCGCAGTTTTGGGGACGTCATCCGGATGGACCGGGATTTGGTGGTATCCCCTAACGAGGTCCACTTTGGAAAAGATGCGGGCCCTGTGTAAGTTCGCTGCGAAGTCCTGGATGTGAGGGATGGGATAGCGGTCCAGGGTGGTGGCGTCATTCAGCCTGCGGTAGTCGCCGCAGGGCCTCCACCCTCCGGTGGCTTTGGGGACCATGTGCAGGGGGGAGGCCCAGGGGCTGTCTGACCTGCGAACAATCCCCAGCTCCTCCATGTGACGGAACTCTTCCTTTGCCAGGCGGAGCTTGTCTGGAGGTAATTGTCGTGCTCGGGCATGAAGGGGTGGCCCTGTGGTAATGATGTGGTGTCGTACCCCGTGTGTGGGCCTAGAATTTGTAAACGAAGGTGCCAAAATCGATGGGAATTCGGCTAGGAGCTTGGCGAAATCATCGTCAGAAAGGGAAATGGAGTCCAGGCGCAGGGCTGGTGGGCTGATTTCTCCCAGGGGAAAGATCCGGAGAGTGCTAGAGTGGACTAACCACTTCCTTCGCAGGTCAACTAACAGGTTGTGGGCCCGAAGGAAATCGGCTCCTAGGAGTGGTCGGGCGACGGTGGCAAGGGTAAAGGTCCAGGTAAAACGGCTGCCACCAAAGTGTAATTGAAGCGTACGGGTGCCAAAAGACCGTATCATTGTACCGTTGGCGGCATTGAGTAGAGGACCTGGTGGCCTGTCACGAGTGTCGCGGCCTGTCGGGGGCAAAATACTGACCTCCGCTCCAGTATCAACGAGGAAACGCCATCCAGATTTCTTGTCCTGAACGAAGAGGAGGCTCTGTCGGCGGCCAGCCGCTGTAGCCATCAGCGGCGGCTGGCCCTGGCGTTTCCATGAAATTTGCAGGGTGGGCGGCATCAACGGGCCTCCGCACCCCACCTCTGATGGTAGAAGCACAGCTGGTCACCCGTGTCGTCGTCTGCGTTCCTGGGGCGTGGCTGCTCGGTTGCTAGGGCCGGGCGAGGCGGGCGTTGGGCTCGCGGCCTGGTGATTTGACTGACGGACGAACCGCTCTCGCGCTTGGCCCTCCACAGGACATCTGCCCGGGCAGCCACCTCACGGGGGTTGCTGAAGTCGGCGTCAGCTAACAACAAGTGGATGTCATTGGGGAGTTGTTCGAGGAAGGCCTGTTCGAACATCAGGCATGGCTTGTGTCCCTCGGCCAATGCCAGCATCTCATTCATTAGGGCGGATGGGGATCTGTCCCCCAGGCCATCCAGATGAAGCAGGCGGGCGGCGTGCTCACGACGGGAGAGGCCGAAGGTCCGGATCAAAAGGTCTTTGAAAGCCGGGTACTTATCTTCCTCCGGAAGCGACTGGATGAAGTCTCCAACCTGGGCGGCTGTTTCCTGGTTCAGAGAGCTAACCACATGGTAGTACTTCGTGGAGTCGGAGGTGATCTGCCGAAGGTGGAATTGCGCTTCGGCCTGGTCAAACCAGACGCTGGGCCGAAGTGTCCAAAAGCTGGGCAGCTTGAGGGCCACTGCGTTGGCTGCTGCGCTGTCGTCCATTTCGCGGGTCCAAAAGCCGTTTGGACCGTCGGGGTCACCAATGTAGCGGTTGCTACCCCGGAATAAAACAAGACTCTACTCGGAGGATTGCCAAACAGAACTGGTTTATTTTCTCGCCTTGCGCGGGCCCTTTAAGGGAGAATGTTCCCGCCCAAAACAACCGGCAATGATGCAAGTCCTACGTCATCAGGACTTTCCCGCACGCGGGTTCTCCCCGTCGCTCGGAAAGACGAGGCCCGCCGCCATCTTGGGCCTCGTCGCTCCGACGCCGCGCGACCCGACTGCCGAGCCGGTTCGCCCGACTAGACGGTGAGTCGCCACAAGACTGACTTAATGGAGGCATTTAAGATAATGCATGGGCTTAATAGAATGGACTTAAATTGGTAAATTGGTTTATTATTGTCACGTGTACCAAAGTACAGTGAAAAACTTGTCTCGTATACTGTTCATACAGATCATTTCATTACAACAGTGCACTGAGGTAGTAGAAGGGAAAATAACAGAATGCAGAATGAAGTGTAACAGCTACAGAGTAAGTGCAGTGCAGTCAGACAATAAAGTGCAAGGTCATAATGAGGTAGACTATGAGGTCAGGAGTCCATTTAATTGTACTGGAGACCATTCAATAATCTTATAACAGTGAGATAGAAGTTGTCCTTGAGCCTGGTGGTACGTGCTTTCAACCTTTTTTATCTTCTGCCTGATGGGAGGGGGGAGAAGAGAGAATGTCCCGGATAGGTGGGGTCTTTGATTACGTTGGCTGCTTTACCAAGGCAGCGTGAAGTGTAGTCCCCTACATCAGGACTGACAATTCCTTACTCACCACAGATGCTGCTTGACCTTCTGTGTTCCTCCAGAAGATTGTTTGTTGCTCCAGATTCCAACATCTGCAGCCTTGTGTGTCCAGCCTAATTATATGTACGTGCTCAGCACTGTCGGATCAGGTTATTTTCGAATCCACAGGTTCTTTCAGGAGTCCAAGAATGAGTTGAAAACAACATGGTGCTTCACAAAGTTTTATTGGAAAAGTTTAAAACAAAGAAACAGTCACAGAGCACATGGCACTAGCTTTACTACTGGGAGATGAGCCGAGACAAATGAACTAAAGTGAGCTAGGGGAGGGGGAAGAGAGCAAGAGAGAGAGAGAGAGAGATTAACAAAAAAACGACACCTTTTATAGCTGAGATAAGAGGTAGTCCTTAGATAACAATAGTCCAATCAGAAAACCTATTAGATACCTGTGGCAAAATCAACCAATGAGGAAACACGTATTCACCTGACGGACGAACCAATAAGCTAAGAAGTGGTTATACCTTGTACAGCCACTTGAGGTGTATTAAACACAATACATGCAAAAATTACCTAAAAAGAAAAGAAATATATATTAAACAGTCAAATCCAACAGCACTGACTTTTCCACAGACCTTAATCCCCATGATAACCTTCCTAATGAATTCTTTTGCACCCAGAAGTCATTTTACTGCTCTTGTTAAAACAAGGGTCAAGTATGGAGTGAAACACCCTCTACTCTGATTCCAGAATTACCTCAAAAGTCATCCACCACATTCCCATTCCCTACTCAGTGTCAATTCATGACCCAAGTGAGATCATCAGTTGAGTCACAAACAATTCCACAACATGAGTGAACACGAGTGCTGCTGAGTTACGCCATGAGTGCAGCCAGTAGAATTTATTGCACAGCAAGATTCCATTTTGTTCATGCCCTGGCAGCTCATTTCTCATCCCTGTGTCTTCTCACCACCCACTTCAGTTCCTATTCTATTTCACCACAACTATTGGTATTGGTATTTATTTATTATTGTCACTTGTACCGAGGTACAGTGAAAAACTTGTCTTGCATACCAATCGTACAGGTCAATTCATTACACAGTGCAGTTACATTGTGTTAGTACAGAGTGCATTGAGGTAGTGCAGGGTAAAAACAATAACAGTCCAGAGTAAAGTGTCACAGCTACAGAGCAAGTGCAGTGCAATAAGGTGCAAGGTCACAACAAGGTAGATCGTGAGGTCAGAGTCCATCTCATCATATAAGGGAACTGTTCAATAGTCTTATCACAGTGGGATAGAAGCTGTCCTTGAGCCTGGTGGTACGTGCCTTCGGTCTCCTGTATCTTCTGCCTGATGGAAGAGGAGAGAAGAGAGGATGACCCAGGTGGGTGGGGTCTTTGATTATGCCGGCTGCTTCAGCAAGGCAGCGAGAGGTAAAGACAGAGTCCTTGGAGAGGAGGCTGGTTTCTGTGATGCGCTGGGCTGTGTCCACAACTCTCACAGTTTCTTGCAGTCCTGGGCGGAGCAGTTGCCGTACCAAGCCGTGATGCATCCAGATAGGATGTTTTCTATGGTGCATCGATAAAAGTTGGTGAGTGTCAAAGGGGACATGCCGAATTTCTTTAGCCTCCTGAGGAAGCAGAGTCCTCTTACCCAGTGATTGAAGAGTCCACCCACTGCCATTGGGTGGTCTGCATGCACTGCACAGTCCTCCCACCTACACTTGACGGTTGCCACTGGGGTCTGCGAGTCGACACAGCAGGCAGTGTGCTGCTTATGTCAGTTGTCTCGAATACGTTAATGGGAACATGCATGTTGTACACAAATTGACCCTGGTCATCACGGCAGGGCTATCCTGTTAGTATGATGCAAGCACAGCACTGATCGTTATTGGCAGCCTCCTTCGTGAACAGAGGCACTGTGTCGACACCAGTTTGTACAAAGCGGCAGCCTGCCTCTGTGTGGAGGCTTATCCCTCCAGTATATCCAGAGGGAGCCTGCAGATGGGGCTTGGGTGCCAATGGTGGGAGTGGAGAGGGCAAAGAGACAGGCCTTCGGAATATTGAGTACAGGAGTTGGATGTCATGTTACAGCTATACAAGACATTGGTAAAGGGCCACATTTGGAGTACGGCGTTACAGTTCTGGTCACCCTGCTGTAAGGAAGGATGTCATTAAACTGGAGATGTTACCAAGGACTGGAGGGTTTGGTTATAAGGAGAGGCTTGATAGCTGGGACTTTTTATTTGGTGTGTAACAGGCTGAGGGGTGACCTTATAGAGGTTTATAAACTCATGAGGGGCATAGATAAGATGAATAACCCAAATCTATTCCCCAGAGTAGGGGAGTCCAAAACTAGAGGACACAGGTTTAAAAGTGAGAGGAGGAAAGATTTAACAGGGACTTGAGGGGCAATTTTTTCATACAGAGGGTGGTGGGTATATGGAAATAAAGCTGCCAGAGGAAGGGGCTCAGGTGGGTAGAGTTACAATGTTTAAAAAGGCATTTGGACAGTTACATAGGTAGGAAGGGTTTAGAGGGATTTGGACTTATAGCAGTGGGGACCAGCTCAGTTAGGCAACTTGGTCAGCAGGGACAAGTGTTGGGGGGCCGAACAGCCTGTTTCTGTGCTGTATGACTCTCTACCTTTGAGTGTGCACAGGCTCCTTGTTAAGTGTTGAACAGTGAGCAGCAGTTCAGCACCACTCCCTTTGCATTCTTCAAACAGAAAATTACTGTGCTTGAAGTGCAGAGAGCTACAAGTTTAAGCCTAGGGACAAGTTCAGGGAGTCACCTGCCGTGCTGATCCCTCAGTGGAGCTAACTCATGGACCAAATCGTTCCACCCTCAGGGAGTGCGCACAGGGCACAGAAATCCCTCCTAATGCCCTGTTGTGTACTTCATCCAGCCTAGTGGGACAACATCATTTACTCTGTCCTTCTAATCTTGTATGAGGACAGTTCTATCAGAAGCACACAAAGGCAGGAGCCTGGGAGACAGTGGGAAAATGGTTGGGGTGAGGTTTAATAGCCGGGGATTAACATAAATAAAGGATCTGGTTTGAGAAACCAGCCCCATATATCAATTAACCTTATTGAATAAATACAGGAGCTACCAGTTTTCCTCCCACATTCCAAAGACGTACGGGTTAGGAGCTGTGGGCGTGCTATGTTGGCGCTGGAAGAGCATGCACTTGCGGCTGCCACCCAGCACATTCTCAAGTAACGCAAAAAGATGTATTTCACTTGTGTTTCGATGTGCATGTGAATAAGTATCTTATCTTATCTTATCTTACAAGAGTAGGCAAAGTGACCTTGGACTGGTATCCCGTGACAGTAATCTCACCTCCTAACACCTTAAAAGTCTTTCCACTACTTACAGGGCACCAAGTGATGGAAACTCTCCAGTTGCCTGGATGAGCACGGCTCGACCGAACACCTCAAGAAACTTGACAGCAGCCAGGACAAAGCAGCCCCTTGATTGACACTCCATCTACCACCCCAGACACTCATTCTCTCCACCACAGGGGTACAGTGTACTGTCTGCAAAACGCACTGCAATTACTCACCCAAGCTACTCCAACTGCACCTCCCAAAACCTGCAACATCTATTACAAAGGACGAGGACAGAGGAACACCAGCACCAGCAGGTTCCCAACAGTGACACAACATCCCTACTTTGGAAAATATATCACCGTACTTTCATTCTCACTGGGCCTAAATCCTGGAACTCACAACCAAGCACATTTTGGGGGAACCTTCACCAGAATGTGCATGTGCAAAAAGGTGGAGTCATCATCTCAGGAGCAGTTAATGGTGGACAGTAACTGCTGACTTTGCTGGAGCCATCCAAAATCCCAAAAGGTAAGTATTAAGAAGAACCTGTTTAGCACTATCTTTTATCGCAGAATCCCAACTAGTATGAAGAAAAATTGATCATTCAAAACTAATAAGATGGATTTAATGCTGTAAATCACAAAATGGTAGGTTTAAGATGTGTTATATTATTTGGAAGTAAATAGATCACATAAACCTAATGAGGTTTGCTGTTTCTCTAGAGTTTTGACAGGGGAAGAGTAATAGTTACAGAGAAGAAGCGTAGGTCCAGAACATTGCAAACTAACTGTTAACTAAAACCGAAGTCAAAGTCTGATCATAGCACTAACAGAATACATTGAGGGCTTGAGATTCATAACTAAATCTTTCAAACTGGTGAAATAAATAACTCCAGTGGCTTAAAGTTGACAGTTTCATCGCCCTGTGAATCTCACAGTCAGAGTAGTTACCAAGTCAAGGAAGCTGCACACTCCATCACTGGGATGCAAAAGGACAGGGAACATCTCCTTGCAAAATCAACTTGGAGATCCCACCAGGGACACAAAGCCACTGACTCCAGGAGATGCCCGGTCAAAGATCCGATCAGTGATGGGAAAGACAAGCAAATGGTCAAATTTTTCCTCTGAGGAGAAAGTCACTTTCAATTGCATAAAGCTGTATGTTCTCCTTGTGTCTGCTGGGTTTCCTCCGGGGTGGCTCACAGTTTCCTCCCACATTCCAAAGACATATAGGTTAGGAAGTTGTGGGCATGCTATGTTGGCGCTGGAAAGCGTGGCGACACTTGTGGGCTTGCCCCCAGGAAACACTCTACCGCAGTTCGAAGTACATGTGACTAATAAAGAAATCTTATCTTAACAATGTCAACAACAAAACTGATGCAGACCACTTGTGCTTGGTTGCACATCACATGCAGAACCTACCTCTGTGCTCGCCTCTAAACTATGCACAGTGTCAGTATCTGTAATGGTGGCAGTGAATATAAAATAGAGCAACCGCCACTGCTTCTTCTGCGCTGCCTGACCAGGTTGTAGCAGCTGGATCAGAAGTGGAATAGAGCAAAGGTTGTGTTGCGGTACAGAGGAAGGAGAAAGGAGGAGGTGTGTACTTGTAAGTCAGAAGACATTGTGGGTAGTGTGGTGGGATGTAAGGAGGAGGAGGAGAAGGTACAAAGATATCTTCAATGGTTTCAGCCTTGTCACTGGTCACACACTTAGCAATCACTATCCCAATGGTGCTACTGGGAGAGACTAGATAGGCTGGGTTTATTTTCCCTGGAGCAGAGGAGGCTGAATGGTGAGCTGACAGAGGCTCACAAAATTATGGGAGGTATGGATAAGGAAGAGTGTAGGAATCTTTTTTCCATGGTGGGAGTGTCTAACATGTGGGCATAGGTGAGAGGCAGGAGGCTTAGAGGGGACCTGAGGGGGAGTTTTTTCACACAGAGAATGGTTAGAATCAGGAACAGGCAGCCTGAGGAGGTGGAGAAGGCAGAGACTCTCAGAACATTTAAGAAGCACTTGAATTGCTAAGGCATCGAAGGCCACAGCCCTAATGCAGGTGAATGGGACGGGTGCAAGGGTCAGCATGGATCTGGTGGGCCAAAGGGCTTGTTTCTGCGCCACGTGACTCTGTGAATGCTGCCAGTGCTGTCTGGAGGTTAAGGCACGTTGGCAAGACTGATCCCTCCAGACAGTTACTGCTGGGTGTGGTCACATGCCAATGTCACCTGCAGGAGAGGGAAGTGGGTCAGGATTGTCGTGCAACATGTTTGGGCTTTACAGATGCCATGGTTAAGGTGCTTGCGGTGTGTGAGCTGTGAGGTGTGGATGTGAGGATTGCAGCAGTGCTGTGTGTGAGAGGGTGAGGCAATGTCTGGTACAGGCCCCGATAGAGATGGCTGGATCATTGGGGAGCGAGTGGTGGGAGTGCATTGAAATAGGGAGTGCATTGAAATAGGCATTGCCTGAGTTTACTAATGCACCTGGTGGGAGATAGACTTAGACAACTACTCACTAACTTCATCACCATCCGTCTCCCACCTACAAAGGAAGGGAATGTGTCTGGAGATTACTGATGATCTTGCATCATTGCATCCAGCTTCTCATGGTCTCCTTCCTAGCACTGAAGTCCATGTCTACTGCTGTCACTGCCTTCCGAGCATGTGTCTGACCACCCCCCCCCCCCCCCCCGTACACACAGGGCCTCGCCTACTTCCCCCTTTCTCTACCAACGCTCCAGTGTCATTTTCTAAATCACCGGAATCTGCTCACCTCCACGTCGTGCGGTTCCTCATTGATGCTGATATCAGACTCACTTCCTGCAGGACTCCCAGGACCTGCTCGAGGTACAGTGCACCTTTCCTCAAGGGTTCAAGACACAACGTACTGCCTCAAACCATTGTGACCACCACCCCCCCCCCCCCAAATCCTGAGCCCACCAGACACACTGCTTTCCTGTGACAACAGGTACAAGAATAAACTCTATGCTCCCCAGTTAGATTAATTTGAGCAACCAGTGAAATAGTCTTTTTGCTCCTGCCACGATATCTTTATAACTAATGAACAAAAATCATATCGTTGTAGAGAAATGCAACACGGAAACGGACCCTTCAGCCCACCAAATCCACACCAACCAATGGGCACCCATTTACATTAATCTTAACCCATTTTATTCTCCTCACATTCCCATCAACTACCCCCACACCTCAGATTCTGCCATTCACGAGGGGCAATTTTCAGTGGCCAATTACCTTACCAACCAACATGTCTTGGGATGTGGGAGGAATCCAAAATACCCAGGGAAATCCACACAAACCCTACACGGACAGCTTCGGAAGTCCGGATTGAACCTGGGTCGCTGGAACCGTGAGGTAGCGGCTCCATCAGCTGTGCTAACCTGAAAGTATCCAAAGACAATCAAGATAAGATACCTTTATTGGTCACATGTACATCAAAACACACAGTGAAATGCATCTTTTGCGTAGAGTGTTCTGGGGGCAGCCCGCAAGTGTCGCCACACTTACGGCACCAACGTAGCATGCCCACAACTTTCTAACCTGTACATCTTTGGAATGTGGGAGGAAACCGGAGCACCCGGAGGAAACCCACATAGACACAGGGAGAACATACAAACTCCTTACAGACGGCAGCCGGAATTGAACCCAGGTCGTTGGCGCTGTAATAGTGTTGCACTAACTGCTACACTACTGGGCCTGCTCTTTATTATATATACTTAAAGTAAAACAGATCTAGAGACACTTATTGGGATAATAAAATAACTAAACCTGATAATAGTCCCATGCTAACCAACAATATACTACTTTGCAATCTATCCCGCTCAGCACAAACTCTACCACAGTCTGAGAAGTGCCCAGGCTTCCAAATCCTGCATGGGCCCTCTTTTTATACCACGTTAACATTATGCAGCTTAACTGTAACACAGGCATTGTCTGACAAGACCACAAACTATTCCACCAGAAGGCTGTTTCTCCATAGGTTAAGACGGAATGAAAGATTTGAGCGAAGAAGTGTAGTCTTTAGTTTTAAACATGCGGCACGGTAGCGTAGCGGTTAGCGCGACGCTATTACAGCGCCAGCGATCGGGGTTTGATTCCCGTCGCTGTCTGTAAGGAGTTTGTACGTTCTCCCCGTGTCTGCGTGGGTTTCCTCCGGGTGCTCCAGTTTCCTCCCACATTGCAAAGACGTACGGGTAGGTTAATTTGGGTTTAAAACAGGTGGCGTGGACTTGTTGGGCCAGAAGGGCCTGTTACCATGCTGTAAAACAAAATTTTTTTTAAAAAGTGTTTTAAATGTAATGTCACTGCTTTACAGACATAGGGGGGTCTTCAGCAATGCTACACACAGTGAAGAGGAACTATCCTGACAACTTCCTTTAATGCCTCTCTAATTCAGTTTGCAGCCATATCTAAGAGATCATTTACAGTATCCAGACAAACCTGGTGGCTAGCGACCCTAACTCAGCAAACACCACGGCTGGGGACGGTATCACTGACTGAATCAGGCCTTCATCCTAGCAACTGTTACCATGACAGACTGCTGATGGTGAAGTAAATCTGTATTCTCTTGATACTTTAAATCCCAGAGATGTTTACTAGTGATATTAATGGCTGGGCATGCAACAGGTTATTTAAACTAATCACTACCCATCACTCTCCCGCCAACTGTTAACAGAGGAGACAGAGGACTGACACACGAATGCAGTAAGCACTTGTTTAATAAATATCAGCATCAGCCACTTCAAGGCTCAAGTGTCAGAACTGAGTCAGAGGAATGGAAATTGGAAGTAGCCTGTGGCCGATTAATAAAAAGATAGTGCTTGAGCAGTTTGTCTAAACTATTTGTTGGCACTGTAGAGTGTTATGTGGTCTCTCAAACTGATTAAATTATGGAAATGAGACACAATGAATAATAAAAGTCTATTCTATTATCTGTGTCGTACTCTGTGGTGAATATAGTTATTCAGACCACAATATCAAGGCCTCTCACCTTCAGGAACACTATAAGCAAAATAATTTCACATTTGAGGCCTTTTTTAAAGTGGGTGATGGTGAAAAATGACATAACTTGCACAATCTAAATGGGCAGAGAGAGTGAGTGGAACCCTGTTAAAACATGTTTGTATTATGCAAACAAAAGAATAAACCCTGATGCAAACAATGACCTCAAATATAAAAATGGTTTAAGAAGACATCAGCCTGTTCCAACTACATCGCTGCAGCCTGATTACTTATCAGCTACTTTTATTATTATAATGACAGCCAATTTCAAAATAGGCCTTTCAAAATTTTTCATTACATTTATGGAAATTGAGTCTTTTAATAACTGCAGGACAGACTGTAACAATCTGTAATTCGAGGCACCTCATTAGACACCCTCACCACAGCAATCTGTAACATTGACATTGTGTTTTAATGAAGTAGAAGATTTTTCTCCCTCCTTCCTGTGTAGGTTAAAACGGAAGTTTATAATTTGGGTGATAGTTTGATTTAAATTTCAGCAACACACTCAGTGATGGGCTCTTGCCACCACAGTCCTGGATCCAGGCTGTTCCCAAATAGAATGGAAATTTAAATGAGTTGGATACGGATTTGTAGGAAATCCCCTCCATAAGTTAACGCCGGGAGGGAGAGGAGGATAGAAATGAGGATAACATTGAGAATTGTTTTTTAAACAAAGGTCCAGTGTGGGACTGCTTGTCTCTCTGTCTGTCATTCTAACAAAACTATACTTTAGCATTGAACAGAAACTATAATATTAAGACTCAGTGTCCATCAGAACCTCAAGACATTCCAAGGCATTTTTCAGCCAATGAAGCGATTACTATTATAATGTGGAAAAGGCAACTGTCGATTTACACACAAGGTCCCAGAAACAGGAATGCAGTAATCTGGCTTGATTAACATTGACCAGGACACCAGCGAACATCCCTGCTGTTCCTTGGATAATGCCAGGGGATCTGTACTTTTGCCCGAGGTTGCAGGAAGGGCCTTGGTTTAACCTCTGTGTTTGACTTCCAAAGAGCCACACAGAGCCGGGAGCCATAAACATAACAAGTCTTTATTCAGCACAATCACATAGGGAAGACCTGGTGAGAGAAACTTCATAAACACTAAATACTCTTTTATCTACATGCACGTTTTTGGTACATAGATAATAGCTGGTGATTAAATACAATTTCAATAGTTTCAATGCACGGTTTACTTCAATACCTTGTGAACAAATTGTTCCAAGGAACTATATACAGTATTTACATCTTCAGTGACAAGACCAAACATCTTTGTTGAGACAGGGTAGTTCACATTTAAGGACAAAACCTAGACACCATGAGTCGTGACAGATGATTCTTTGGATACACAAACACCCCAAGGATTGACTGACAGGACAACTAGGACAATGACCACATCTGACGTTCTAACTGCCAAAGTAGTCAGTCTGGAATTTCCCTTGGAGACTGGGCTTAGGGTTGAACCTTTATCAATGTCATAATAGTGCAAAATATCTTAGCTCAAGATGTCTGATGGCTGGTTCCAAAGCCTAGTCCTTAGACATCAAGTCATAATTGTACAGCAGAGAAATGGGCCCCTCTGCCAACCACAACCCCATGCCCATCTACATCGATCCCATTTGCTCACATTAGGACTGTATCCTTCTACACCCTGCCAGTTTAATCATCTGTCTAAATACAGCTTAACCATAGCGATTGTATCTAATTCCGCCTCCTCCTCTGGCAGCGCATTCCAGATATCAACCACTGTCTGCGTAAAAAGCTTATCCCTTTAAATTTCCTCCCTCTCACCTGAAACCTATGCCCTCTTGTTTTTGATACTCCAACCATGGGAAAAAGATTATGACAACCTACGGTCTCACAATCTTGTATACTTCTATCAGGTCACCCCTCAGCCTCCTTTGCTCCAGGGAAACAAGCCCAGCCCATCCAAATTCTCCCCAACTAAAGTCCTCCAATCCAGGCAACATCCTTGTGAATCTCCTCTACACTCTCTCCAGCACAAGCATGTCTTCCCTACAGAGTGGCAACCAGAAACTCACACAACACTCCAAGTGCCGTCTCACCAGTATTTTGCGTTTCTCAGTACTAATGAATGTCACACTTCTCTCTCAGTGTAGTTGTGGTTGGGGTTTCAATATAGTCCAATTAATATGGTCACGTCAGTCATGTCAGTTTCCAAAGTATATCTCAGAAGGGTAGCCTGCTCCCTTCACAGCGCCGGGTTTGTACATCTGTCCTCATGAGTTCAAAACCAATTTCTGCTTCTATGTTGCACTTGGAAGTAGTTTGAAGGCTGGTTCTTGTTTGCATTATGAAATTAATGGCCTACCAATCTGATACAAAGGGTATTATCTATGACAGTTCACCATTCGTAACCTCTTGCTATGGAGAGCCAGAGATGAATGTTTAAGTCTTGGATCATGCCCTTTAAGACCTGTCATGCTGTGGAAGTCAATCCATTTACCTGCCTCTTCAGTGGAAATAAATGGAATTCCCAGTGGAAACAAGGGCAGGCACGGTAGTGTAACAGATAGCGTAACGCTATTACAGTGCCAGAGACCTGGGTTCAATTCCCGCCACTGTCTGTAAGGAGTTTGTACGTTCTCCACGTGCCTGTGTGTGTTTCCTCCATGTGCTCTGGTTTCCTCCCACATTCCAAAGACATAGAGGTTAGGAAGTGGTGGACATGCTATGTTGGCGCTGCAAGTGTGGCGACACTTGCGGGCTGCCCCCCAGAACACTCTACGCAAAAAGATGCATTTCACTGTGTGTTCTGATGTACATGTGACTAATAAAGATATTTTATCTTATCTTGACTACGTTTGGGCATTAATACAATCCTGGCCCATTTTGCACAGTGAATCTACTACAGAGCAAGCTAGGCAATGCACTGGGAAGCAAAGATCATCCTGTCAATATAAGGACCGGGTGGGTGGAGAATCCCCTTGCAACATGATTGCAAGATTTTGTTCTAAACTCAACATATTGCTGCTTAAAGTTTCTGGTCAAAATGCATTTACACAATTCTAAAGGCAAAGTCACCCAAAAACCTGAACAATCAAGGTGCATAATTGTTTCTGTTCTTTTTCCTTTCATCAAGAAGCACCTCTTAATGTACTTAAGAATGATAACCTGGTGGAGAGCTCGAATAAAAGCTGAACATTACTATATCAGCAAAAAAATGAATTTTAGTAAGGATCTCCATCCCTCCGACTGAGAGTAATCTGATTAAAAATGACTGCCAGTGACTTAAAATAAACTACACTGAACAAAGTAATAACTGGTATATAATAGATAGTCTTTTATTTCGTAAATTAAATAATTTTGGATATGATGGAGCTTTTAAAATGTTCCAGCTGGTGCTTGTGAGCCCTAGAAAATCTGTGCAATGTGAAGTCTATCCTAAACCATCAGAGTCAGGAAAAGCTACAACAGGAGGGTCATAGAGTCATAGGGTAATACAGCATGGAAACAGGCCCTTCGGCCCAACTGGTCCATACCTACCTAAGCTAGTCCCATTTGCCCCTGTTTGGCCCTTATCCCTCTAAACCTTTCCTATCCATGTACCTGTCCAACAGCCTTTTAAATGTTGTTAATGTACCTGCCTCGACCACTTCCTCCGGCGGTTTGTTCCGTATATGGAACACCCTCTGGGTGAAAAATTTGTCCCTCAGGCTCCTATTAAATCTCTCCCCTCTCACCTTAAACCTATGCCCTCTCGTTCTTGATTCCCCAACCTTGTGCATTCACCCTATCTATGCCCCTCATGATTTTATGCACCTCTCTAACATCACCCCTCATTCTCCTACGCTCCAGTGAATAAAGTCCCAGCCTGCTCAACCTCTCTCCGTAACTCAGTCCCTTGAGTCCCAGCAACATCCTTGTTAATCTCCTCTGCACTCCCTCCAGCTTAATGGCATCTTTCCTATAGCAGGGTGGCCAAAACTGAACACAATATTCCAAATGCCACCTAACCAATGTCTTCTACAAGTGCAACATAAGATTTCACCTTCTATACTCAATGCCCTGACTGATGAAGGCCAGCGTGCTAACTGCCTTCTTCACCACACTGTCTACCTGGGAACTGTTCCTTTCAGGGAACCATGTACTTGTACTTTGAGGTCCCTCTGTACTGCAACACACCCCAGAGCCCTGCCGTTCACTGTGAAAGTCCCAGCTTCATTTATCTTCCCAAAAATGCAACACCTCACACTTATCCAAATTAAACTCCATTTTCCATTCCTCAGCCCACTTACCCAGCTGATCAAGATCCCACTGTAATTCCTGATAACTACCTTCACTGTCTAGGGTGTGGGACAAGGGAACAGGAGCTACCATTCAGTCTCTCCAGTCTGTTCCATCATTCAACAAAGCTACATACACCTTTCCCCACACATTCCCTTAACCCGTTGGTTAACAAAAATCTATCAGTGTTTGATTTACAATTCGTAACTGACCCAGCACCAGTTGTGAAGGAGACAGAGCTTGTTTCGGCAAACTGGTTCTGGGAAGACATGAAAATAACTGTAGATGATAACTAAAAAACTGCAGATGCTGGAAAGCTGAAATAAGTACAGAAGATACAGAGACACTCAGTGGGTCAGACAGCATCTGTGGAAAGGAAGACAGAGTTAATGTTTCAGGTTGAGGACCTTTCATCAGGAAGCGACCTGACAGGTCTTCGACCTGAAAAATTAACTCTATTGCCCTTTCCGCAGACCTGCCGAGTATTTCCGGCACTTACTGATTTTACTTATGAACACATTGGCTATAACTCAGCTCCATTTAAAACTTCCCAGCCTTTTGTGCTGATGTGGTCAGTTCAATTTGTATTGTGCAATCACACAGAAACTGGACCCAAGGAATTTAACTGCAAACAATTAACTTTACCAGAGAAAGACACCTTTATTTGCTCCAGACGGTTCAATAGAAATTGCGAGCTAGCTGTAGACATAAAGAATGTTTAAAGAACAAGAATTTAGTGAATAGTGGAATTTGGCAATGCTGAGGGAGAGGAACGGCATAATTAAAAAATGCAAGGCTAAATTAATAAGAACATATCAGTTGTTTAATCACTAACCTTGATTAGTGAAGTTAAAGTAAAAAATATGGATAAGTTAAATTCCATTAGGGCAACAAATTAATAACAAGAATAAAATATCTATAAAAGGAATAGAGAAGAAACACAAGGCTTCTTATATGATGGACGGTCCGCTGGGATCTATTGCCTGCAATTCCTGCACCACCAGGGACTTCAGGACACTTGGCACATCCTGAGGGACTGTGTGCACAGGAAATGTCCCCAAGTGACTGAGCTCAAGCTCAGCATTTCCAGAACAAGGGGCACCTGGATCATTGCAGAGCATTGAAGAGTTTGAGAGTTTCCAGGAGATAGTCCCTCCTAGCCAGAGAGTTTGGGGTAGCAAACAGGTGGCCATACCAAAGGGAAGGAGCAGGAATCTTCAAGATATGTGCCCTCTCCAACTAGTCTTCAGCTTTGGAGACTTAAAGAAAAAACATGTAATTATGCATAGTGACAGATCAGGATATACAAAAAAGGACAGGATAACTGAGAGATTAATAAGGAAGGAAGGGTATAAGTAAAGCAGGTCAGATACAGGAAAACATATAATAAGACTTTCTCCAGATATTTGAAGGTGGAAGTGGTTAACTAAGTGAGCATTAGTCCGATGGAAGCAAGTCCAGGGAATTAATGGTGGAAAACAAAGAGATGGCAGATGAATTAAACAGGTATTTTGCCTCTGGAGGAGACAAGTAACATCCCAGAAACAGCTGTAAGTCAGGAAGTGGAAGGGAGAGATCATCGCTGGAAAATTACGATCACCATTGAAGAGGCACTGAGCAAATTGTTGGGGATGCAGTCGATGGACTGAACCAGTCTGAATCCGAATCCAAGCCTCTCTCTGCTCCTAATTCATAGGTTGCCCCCTCAATTCATATAACTGATAGGGGGGAACAACACCTTGAAATAGTGCGCTCCAGAAACTTGGCATCATTGGCCAAACTCTGCACCAGATGGGAGTCAGGGTAGGGGTGGAGGAACAGCGATTGCAGCACTCATAGAGGAAACCACCTACAGCTGCCCCCCACGTGGCATATTGCCTCTCCCTGTGCCAGGATACAGAATGTCACTGTGAATGTTCCGTGAAGGAGAACACGTTGATAAAACTACATCAGAGGGAGGAATGGTTGTACAAACAAAGTCCCTGTAATCAGACCTTCAGCTGCTAGGAAAGATGTTAAAAAGTTGGACATTGAAGGTAGAAATCACCAGTTTACTCCCAGTTGCATGCCCAAGCAGGAATGAGAATAGGCTGATCAGGTAGGTGAACGTTTGGCTAATAACATGGTTTGGGAGAAAGGGCTTCAGGTTGGAGACACTGGAGCCAGTTCTGGCACGGGGGGAGATGTTGAAGATAGCTGGGTTGCACCTAACGAATCGGTCCATAAGTAGGGTTGGGAAGGTTTTAAACTAAATGGCAGTGGGATGCCGGAAAGAGGAATGAAGTGCACAAACAAATGGAAGTGTTAGATGGGAATAGGGAAGAAAGTAGAATATGCTAGCTGGCAGCAAACTAAGAAAGGCAACGAAAAATACAAGAACAGGATTAGAGTGCACTCATTGAAATGTACAGTGTGTAGTTGGTGAGCTCCAAGTACAAACAGCATGGGCGATTACAATGCTGTAAGAATGGGAACATGGATCAAAAGAAGGGCAGGACTTAATATTCCAGGATACAATGTGCTCGATAAAAAAAGGAATGCGATAACAGCATTGACTGAGGAAGTTAATGTGGGGGGAATCAAACTGACATTGAAAGCGGTTCTCTGGCGATCACTGAGCCCAGGATTGTTCCGTAACCTAATGAGCTGAGCAGTCAAATAGATTTTGTATCTGGCCTCTTGGTTTTACGCCAGCCACAGCTGCCACATCTAGTGCAGTCCCTGTCACTGGAAAGGGTCACTGCCCTGCATTAAAAAAAAGGTAAGTAGGAGTAAGTGGTTTGCTGATTTGCTTTAATTTAATGCTAATGCTTTTAATCCACTTGCGTCAGTTATTTGTATCTTTAAGTGCATTTTCATTTTTGTTATATAATAATAGCTAGTTAATTATTTTTCAACTGTTTCTAAATTTCTCTGCACAGAGGCATTTGTAAACAGTGAGACCTGGCAGCAGGAGCTGTCTGGAGACCAGCAGTTTGCAGACAGGGCTTTATGTGTCTGCCGGCAGTGGCCTTATCTGCGCCTCGTGAACAGCTCCATGTTCCAGGACAACCACAGGAGCAACACCGGCAGTGCATTGGAAGCTGACACAGGGGAGAACTGAGGCCTGGGCTGGTTGAGCACATTCCAGCCCATTGTCATGCTGGATCAAGTGGACGTCCCCCGAGAGGTCAGGTACAGAATCCATTTGGTTGGAGTTGAGAAGCAAGAAATGAGTTCCCGACATTACTCAGAGCATTCCACAAACCATCAAATAATGAGAGAAGGATAAAGGAGCAAATTGTAATGTGCGAGAGCCATTGAGTGACAATATTAGGGGATATCAATCACTTGATTATTGATTGGAACCACGTTGGAGTACAGGACAAACATAGAGTGGATTTTCCCAACTACTTTTAGGAGAACTTCCTTATCAGGATGTTTCTGACCCAATGTTTCTGGGGAATGAGATGGACCAAGTGTAGATGAGAGAACACAGGGAGTAGAGATCATTGATTATAAGGTTTGGATTAACAATAGAGAGGAGCGCAGAGAATACAAGCAGATTAGGGCTGGTTAGTAAAATGTAGACCCATGGAATTAATGGGTCAGTAGCAGTGTGGATAGGAAGTTGGCTTTAAGGCAGATACCAGAATGGTAGTTTTTCAGACTGGAAAATGGTAGACAGTGGTGTTCCCCAGAGGTCAGTGGTGGGACCACTGTTTTGTTTGGATACAAATATTAATGACTTAGACATGGGTGCACAGAGTGAAGTTTCCACATTTACAGAGGAAACAAAGCTTAGAGGTGTGGAATACCGTGAGGATAGCAATAGACAGCAGGAAGATTTAGGTTGACTGAATGGGCAGAAAAGTGACAGATGCAACTTGATAGAAAAAGTGTGCAATGATACATTTTGGTAGAAAGAATAAAGAGAGACAATATAGAGTAATACAGCAGAGTCGCAGGCCTTTTGGCCCAGCTGGTCCATGCCGACCAAGATTCCCATCTAAGCTAGTCCCATTTGCCCGCATTTGGCCCGTATCCTTCTAAACCTTTCCTGTTCACGTACCTTATAAATGTTGTTAATGTACCTGCTTCAACCACTTCCTCTGGCAGCTCATTCCATATACCGACCACCTTCTAGGTGAAAAAGTTATCCCTCACATTCCTATTAAATCTTTCCCCTCTCACCTTAAACCTATGCCCTCTCGTTCTTGATTCCCCAACCCTGGGAAAAAGACTGCGCGCACTGACCCTATCTATGCCTCTCATGATTTTATACACCTCTCTAACATCACCCCTCATTCTCCTACGCTCCAGTGGAAAAAGGTCACAACCTGCTCAACCTCTCTCCATAACTCAGTCCCTCAAGTCCCGGCAACATCCTCTTCAATCTCCTCCGCACTCCTTCCAGCTTAATGGCATCTTTCCTATAGTGGGGGACCAAAACTGAGCACAATATACCAAACACGGCCTCACCAACGGCCTCATCAAGTTAGTCAATATAGACTAAGTAGTATGGTGTGAAGGATGCAGAGGAACAGAGAGACTCACAAATCCGTGAAAATGACAACATGTTGGGAGGGGGCGTTAATAAAGTTAATGGAATCATGGGATTCCTAAATAGAGGTGAGCAGCACAAAAATGGGCAAGTTATGTTGATCCTGTACAGAACACTTTAAGACTATAACTGCAGCGTTGCATCCACTGTTGGCTATCACACTTTAGGAAGAGTGTTAAGGTCTTAGAGAAGATGCACAAACAGAAGTTACTGGGATGGTTGCAGGGATGAGGGGTTTCAAGCACAAAGTTAGACTGGAGGAGCTGAGGTCATAGATTTATAGAGCACAGAAACAGTCCCTTTGGCCCAAACTGTACACAACAACCATCAAGCACTCATCTATACTTGCACATAGTCCACAGCCACCTATATCTTGACGATTTAGCTGCTCATCTAGATAGTGCTTAAATGTAGTGAGAATACCCTTCTCCACCACTTCCAGATTGCAACCACCTTCTGGGTGAAAAAGTTTTTCCTTGGATCCCCTCTTACCCCTCACTTTAAAACTATGCCCTTTGGTTTTAATTTTGTACTCCTCTATCAGGTCCCTCTCCACCTCCGCCATTCCAAGGAAAACAAACCAATGTCTCTCCTCATAACTGAAATGCTCCATCCCAGGCAACATCCATGTAAATCTCCTTTGCACACTCTCCCACTCAATCACATCCTTCCTATCGTGTGATGACCAGAATAGCACACAATACTCCAGCTATACCCTGACTAAAGTTGTACCATGAACTCCACACTCTTGTATTCTATGTCCTTGCTAATGAAGATCTGCATTCCATGTGGCTTCTTCACCATCTTATCTAGCTGTGCTGCCAGGTTTCGGGATCTATGGACATGAACACCAAGGCCCCTCTGTTCCTCAATACTCCTAAAGACTTTGATTAGACCTCACCTTGCGCTTATTGGGACTAAATTCAATCTGTTGTTCCACCCAATTTACTAGCTAATCAATATCATTTTATAATCTAATATGATTCTCCTCACCATCAACAACACCAGTTGGTTTTCTCCTTGGAGCAAAGAAGGTTGATTAGGGATATAATGAAGGTAGACAATACCATAATTGGTTCAGATAAATAGAGGGAAGGTGTTCCCATTAACCAATGGTCCAAGGTGCTTGGACACATTTAAAATTAACAGCAGAGGGTAAGGAGGCTATGAGGGAAAAACTTAAATAGGAATTAGAATTCATTGTCTGTGAGGTTGGTGGAAAATTAAATTAGTGTCTTCAAAAGGTGTTTGGTAAAATCTCATACAAATGTCTGGTTAGCAATAATAAAGTAATGGAAAGGCCATAACAATTATTTAATTCAATGTGGAAATAGCTACAAAGGTTTAGCTTCATACAATAATCGCAATGGAAAATGCCTCAACAACACAGGTAACTTCATATGTGACTTACCTCCACTACCACGGAAGTAAAACACTCACAAGGATCTAAAGTCACTTACATACACAGACACACACTGTTTATATCTTACCATTTTACCTAAAAAGACACATTTTAAAGCACATACCTTTGCAAGTTGAGTACTGACACATCCACTGACCATGTCAGCTTATCCTTTCTTTTATTACAAATTGACCAAAACTCAATTCCCAATTGGCCACATATAACCAGTAGTTAAATTGCAGGACAGCACTGATGCATTCTCCCATTTCTTGGATTAGCTGCAACCATTGTGTTTAACTGCAGCAGTTCACCCGGTCCGACCAGAGCTCCTTCTGTTACAGTGCTGGCGACATCTTCAACCAATGCACTCAAAACCGCTCTCAAACATTAACACTTTCTGAAGAGGAGGAATTATCTATTGTGTCACTGCAGTAGTACTTTCCTCATGTTTACAGTGTTGTGGAACTTGGGCTGTGTGTAAAGCGCTGGAGATACATTGCCCCCATTCACTCTACCATTTGTGATAACGTATATTATGTTCAGGCCTGCCCAAAGCCTTATTGTCCACTATATGATCACTTTTGAGTTTATACATGAACAAAGAGAGCCACGTCCACTGCTTTGTGTTATTTTCCTGGACGGTTAAACTGACCTGGAAAGAATTGCTTCCCGTGTTGGCTTGTTTCTCATTGTAGGCAGTGCACACACTCTGAATTATTCTGGGCCTGTCGTGCTACAGAGCTAGGCTTATTCAAAGGCAGGAAGCATGTGGACGATCTTGCTGAAACTGTGCATCGCACAATATTCTGCTGCCTGGTCTCTGTAAGGAACAAACAATGGCAGGAGCACTGGACAAGCCATGTTTGTTCCTTACCTCTTGAGGCTTTATGTGACACTAGCAGATTTTATGGACCCTGTAGGAAAATGACTGAGGATTGGAGTGAATTTATATACAATTGTACCTACGTTTCAAAGGTTGAACGTACAACCAAGGAAGCTCAGCACAGGACTATCAATTATAAGTTCTTTTTCATATCTGGAGAGAGGATTGTTTTTATTTTAAAACACATTTTAACACAGGTTGGATGGGACAGCCAGACATCTCCCTTTCACCTCAAGGAAAACCAATCCAGATAGAAACAAACAATCCTTATTTTTGTCTGATTATCCTTCTGTGAGACATCTTTCTACTTTAAAGATTGGTATTGGTATTGGTTTATTATATTATTGTCACTTGTACCGAGGTACAGTGAAAAACTTGTCTTGCATACCGTTCCTACAGATTAATTCATTATACAGTGCATTGAGGTAGTACAGGGATAAAACAATAACAGAATACAGGGTAAAGTGTCATATAGTTGCCCCATAATGGCAAGTCGCTGTTGTAATTGGCAGTCAGAATCCTATGTGAATGAGCGAGCCTGCTGAGATACAGGCCAACAGCTCAAACACCAACGGATTGTGACCTTGGCTGCATTAGCAGTGAATGTCAATGTATCTCAGTGAAGATGCAATGGTGGTTTCAGAAGGAAGGTCTAGATTTTTCAGCACCATCTTTGTCCCTCCAATGGCCCTTTGCCAATTATTCCAGGGTTCCTGTGCATGTGGATGGCAGCCTCCTGATGATATTACCAGAACTACAGGAATCTTCCCCCCAAGGGTTAGGAGTGTGGCTGTGATACTTACTGCACTTCAGTGACAGCTTAAGTGACTTTGCAGACTCCCATTGGGCCTGTTACAATGGTACCTCGAGCCTCCAGGCTACGTAGCCACTATAATGTTAAAACACCTTCACTACTCCTGTAATGAAGGTTGCTATGGTGTTTCTGATACCTAGTGAGAATGAGGTTTGAAAGGTGAGATGTACTTTAGTTTGCAAAGGGAATAGTTATCCATTGATTTTCAATGGAAAGGAATTAGAAACCAATGAAAGTCAGGAGCCAACAGAACCACTTCTTGCAGCCACCCACCTAATCTTGGAAAATCTAAGCCAGAGCTGCTGTGAAAGGCAATTTCTATGGCTCAGGGATGTTGTCTGGGGCAAAGAAAGAAGGAGCTTCACTCCACACCCACATTTTGAACCATCAGTGCTTAATTCTGACACTAGACACAAAATTGTTGTTTATCATCCTCCCTGACTACATCTGTAAAATTAAACCTGATGTTTTGCAAGTCATGCAGGTAACTTCATATCAATCCAGGAACATTCAGTTCCGTGCCATTCAGCTCATAACTGATACCATCCCACACTGTAACCAGTATCTAATCACTACTTTGTCCTCATGTCTTGAATGTTGGAAGAATTTTTGCCAGTCCTCAAGAGTTACTTCAATATTTATGGAGTTTCACTAATTCCCCTTTTTTAAAATTCGTTAGTAACCTAGGATTTTACAGTGGCTTTATAGATTGTTAGCCAATTCCCAGACAGCCTTGGTTCCAGGAGCCTACTTTATGTGCAAAAAATTCCCGGCAAATCTTGTGAATTTGCACTTTCTAGTTCATGCCTTAAGTTGTCAAATTCTTACCTGATTTGTACTGTATGGGTTTTTACCACCTACCATTTGTCTAGTTAACCCACTGTCTGCATCAGTGACTGTGGTTTTATGTATATCATGTATTCACACAGTTTCATGATGTAAATCTATGAAACATTCCATTGATATTATTTGACACGGTCCATAACATTGCCCAGGAAAAGGCTCTTCCTGCTGTGTTGAGTCAGAGCTGAGCACAATAGAGGGTTAGAACCGGGTAATTCCTGGATTGATTGGCAACCTCAGTCTCATTAGCACCACTGGGAAGACCAGAGTTTTGGCACACGGAGGTGCGAAAGCAGAATGCTAGGATTTAGGAGTAGGAAGAGGTTCTTGAGGAAATGGATGGGAAATTTTAAGGTTTGGGAAACCCAGTAGGAATCTGGGTGAAACAGGGTAATCCTGAGTGTGTTGTACTATTCAGTCAGATTACGTCCGATCAACCTCAACTCTATTTGTCCATTTTGTTCCTTGTTTTTACATCAGGATGTCTTAACACCTTGACTTACAAAAATCTCTGGCTCACACCCTTGAAAATCTCTGCTGACCCAGTATCCACTGATTTATGAGGAAACAGATATCCAGGAGGATTGGAAATTCAGGAGGAAGATACGGAAATGGAAAGGTGGGAACTCAGGAAGAGGGCCAACAAGGAATGCAAAAGAAAGGAAAAGACAACTTCCTAAAATAGTTACATCACAATACAGGAGCAGGAAATTACTTACTTATAATGGAACAAATGGAGGCCACTCTGCCCATTTTGTGCACACTGAGTCCAAACAGAGCGATGGGGACACCAGAGACCACAGATGCTGGAATCCCAATGGAGCAATCCCATTCCCCTTTTCTCTTCTTCCACGGAACAGCAATCTATTCCCCATCAGGTCCATCAACTTCCCCCTGGCACTCTCAGCCACTTACCTGCACTGAGGTTTTTACAGTAGCCAATTAATCCACCAGTGGGTCTTTGAGATGTGGCAGGAAACAGAGCACCCAAGGGAAACCTACATGGTTGGAGGGAGAATGTTCAACCTCCACACACAAGACCCCAGGTCAAGATCAAACCCAGGTCCCTAAGGCAGCAGTACTAACTGCTGCACCACCATGCTGACAACATTTTGGGTTCCTATTGGCTCTAAGGCAAGAGTAATCAAACTAGTCCTATTCCCCCACTCACCTCTCCCCAAACCTGTGCTTTCTATGTCCTTTTCAAGTACACGCCCAGTTCCCTTTCGAACACCATGATTGAATCCATCTCCACTACTGTACCAGACCCCAAGCAATCACTTACTTTTTCCTTGTACCACTTTTGGTTCTTCTGCCAATCACCTTCATCTTCTGTCCCCTGATGCTTGCTGCTCCATCAATGGAACAGTTTCTTTACTCCTTGGTCATCCAGGGAGTTCAGATTTTAATTGGTCTCTGTCAGAGGAATATTCCTAGACTCTACATGAACCGTCAACTTCACACCACATCTGTTCCTGTTTGAAATCAGCCCTCCTCCAATTGACCATTTTGTCCACAACCCAGTTGTCCACATCTGTTTCCACAGCTATTTGAAACCATATAATGCTGTGGTCTCTGATCCCTAAATGTTTCTCCACTGACACCTGCTTCATTTGGTCCACCCCTTTCCCAGAACTGCAATGCTTTCTTCCTCACTGAGGCAGGGACATAACAGTTGCAAAAGTTCTTCCCAAGACACTTCAAACATTCTTCCCCACTTTGGGAAGAGGATGAGAAATGGGGACTTAGAACGGGCTGGAGTCGAGAGCAGGAATGAGGAGCTTAAGTAGAGTTGGGCAATTTAGGAGAAAGAGAAGATAAGAAAATTGTAAAGGGGATAACTGCGCAGTGAGAAGAGGCATTTAACAAAGTAAAACGCTTACAGGGTGAGGAAACTGAATGGATGTTCCGGGGATGGAGATCTGTGGAAGAGAAATGGGATAATGGGAACATAGAAACAAAAGGGCAGTGAGCTCTAGAAATGGTAAATCAGGAGGGTCTGGGAAACTGGGCAAGACAAAGGAACTTGAAGGGCAATGGAGGCTTTAGAAGGGTTGTGAGGGGAGGGAGAATAAAGATAGACAGAGAACACAAAAAATGTGGCAAAGTTTTATGATGTAGAAGACTAGGGAAATGGAAACCAAAGATATTGAAATTGATGGAAATTATTACTGGCAATGATGACATGAATATCTCGGGATTATTCCAAGGTAGCTACAAAGAAAAACTAAGATACTGCGGAATGCCAGTTGGGGTAGGTCGAGCAAGCTTAAGGCTTTTAAACCAACACACTGAAAGTGACAATGAACACATTCGAGAGTCTGAGTGGGATCTTATGGCAATGAGTGACTGTGGCACAACTGTCATGACTGGCACTGAACCATGGTACACCGCTGCTCTCATCCTGAGGTCAGTTCAGTCACATTGCTGGGAGCTTTCCACTGGGACAGACTTATGATGTTACCAGGTGGAGCTCAGTATCTGTTAATAGCCTAATTTATAATCTGAACAGCACTTGTCTCTGCTTTAGGCTTTGATGGATGAATTCAGACCGGGCAACAATGATGAAGCTCTCTGCTCATCGATGCTTTAAGTACTTACCATGCACAAGCTCCTCAAATTAATTTAATGGGATTTTGACCAGTCAGTAAAACTGTGTTTGTAAATTAATTAAACAGATACATTTTGGAACTGAATACACTAGCTTTCCACTCAATGAGCAAATTGAAAATGGTGTAAAATTCATTTTGATGTTTAAAATAATTTATTACTTGACTGCAATCTAACCAAAGGATTCAGATGATTTACACATAATGGGTCTTTGGCACAGATGCAGCCTGGGATCTAATTGAGAGATGTGGGTGGTTACAAATAGAACAACCCATCTCTGCCAGTGGATTTCAGAGCGGGATTTAAGCAAAGGATTATATAGTTCAAATATAGAATAATTATACTTGACAGGTTGCAAGATGGGATCTAATTAAAGAATTTAGATAGTTTATGTTTGAATTATGGATCCTTCGAAGTGGATTATAGGCTGGGATCTAATAAAAGTTTATCTCAAATAGCTGCCTTGCCTATTTCTACAAACGTTAAACTACTTAGGGGTTTTATATGTTAAAATGCTGTATAAATTCAAGCTGCTCATGTTATTGTCCCTGTGCCATGGCCTTTCATCTGGAGTTCTCAATTACCAGCTCTGGGAAAATTAAATGAAATTATGAATAAAAGCAATCCCTCAGTGACAAATATCCCAAAGTCAAATTCTGCCATTCAAATCAGTAAAGCCCCAGCCGACATTCTCATAGGAACTTTGGCTACAATAGTGATGGGCTGATGCAGTTTACTGCAGGGTAGAGAGAGTGGGGCACCCACCCCTAATTATTGACCAGTGAAATTAATGGTCGTCCAATACACGAGTGAATTGGGATGAGCAGTTACAGGGATCCAATCTTTCCCACTTCATCCTCCTCTTGCAATAAGCTCAGTCAGTACTGCCTTATCCTGCAAGTATGCTTATGGGGAAATCCAAAAGATGGAAACCGAATGATCCCTCATTAAAAGATGGACTCTTAACCTCACAATCTACCTCACTGTGACCTTGCACCTTACTGTCTACCTGCACTGCACTTTCTCTGTACTGTAACACTTTATTCTGCACTCTGTTATTGTTTTATCTTGTCCAACCTCAATGCACTGTTGTAATGAATTGATCTGTATGGATGGTATGCAAGACAAGTTTTTCACTATGACAATAATAACCCAATTTACCAATTTCATCTGACAGATTCTCCAGTTTGCATCTTGCAAGCACAAACCTGGAGATACTGGTGGAGGAGTAGTGAAGGCAAATTGTCATGGAGTTCAAAGGGGAGCTACATAGGTGGTTGACAGGAAAATATTGGCAGAGCTATGGAGATAGGGTAGGGGAGGCCTGGCTGGACTGCTCTTGTATGGAGCTGACACGCTGTGAGATGAATGGTCTCCCTCTATATGTAACCTTTCTGTGATTGGCATGTACTGTCAGTGAGTGTAGGACTTGGGAGGAATGGTATCGTCAGAGTGAGTTGCTTGGGGAGCGCCGTCGAGCAAGTGGCAGATCAAAGATCAGCTGTACATCTGCCAGTTCAGGCGATCAGAAACTATCAATGGACTCTTTCATTTGGTGAAACATGACAATGCACACTAGAAGTACTCAATAAACTAAGACATGCCAGGCATGTGAAGATACAGTCTCCGAGACCTGGGACTCAACACCTCAACTGAATCCTTGACTTCCTGACCAACAGACCGCAATCAGTGAGGATAGGCAGCAATACCTCCGTTAGACTTATTCTCAACACTGGTGCCCTACAAGACTGTGTCCTCAGTCCCCTGCTTTACTCCCTATACACTCACGACTGCGTGGCCAGATTCTGCTCTAACTCCATCTACAAGTTTGCAAATGATACCACCATAGTGGGCAGGCACAGTAGTGTAGCGGTTAGCGTAACGCTTTACAGTGCCAGCGACCCGGGTTCAATTCCGGCTGCTGCCTGTAAGGAGTTTGTATGCTCTCCCCATGACTGCGTGGGTTTCCTCCGGGTGCTCCGGTTTCCTCCCACGTTCCAAAGACGTACAAGTTAGGAAGTTGTGGGCATGCTATGTTGGTGCCGGAAGCGTGGTGACACTTGCGGGCTGCCCCAGAACAATCTACGCAAAAAGATGCATTTCACTGTGTCTTTCAATGTACACGCGGCTAATAAAGATATCTTATCTTATCTCAAATAGCGATGAGTCAGAGTACAGGAAGGAGATAGAGAGCTTAGTAACATGGTGTCGGACAACAACCTTGGGTGGCACGGTAGCGTAGCGGTTAGCGCGATGCTATTACAGCGCCAGCGATCGGGGTTCGATTCCCGTCGTTGTCTGTAAGGAGTTTGTACGTTCTCCCGTGTCTGCGTGGGTTTCCTCCAGGTGCTCCGGTTTCCTTCCACATTGCAAAGATGTATGGGTAGGTTAATTTGGGATTAAAATGGGCGGCGCAGTTTCGTTGGGCCAAAAGGGTCTGTTACCACGCTGTAAATAAAATTTTAAAAAAATTTTAAAACCTTTCCCTCGATGTCAGAAAAACAAAAGAGCTGGTCATTGACTTCAGGAAGGAGGGCGATGCACACGCTCCTGTCTACATCAATGGTGCTGAGGTCGAGAGGGTTGAGAGTTTCAAGTTGCTGGGAGTGAACATCACCAATAGCCTGTCCTGGTCCAACTACGTAGATGCCACAGCCAAGGAAGCTCACCAGCGCCTCTACTTCCTCGGGAGGCTGAAAAAATTTGCCATGTCCCTGTCGACCCTTACCAATTTTTTATCGATACACCATAAGAAACATCCTATCTGGATACATCATGACTTGGTATGGCAACTGCTCTGCCTGTGACTACAAGAAACTGCAGAGAGTTGTGGACACAGCTCAGTACATCACGGAAACCAGCCTCCCCTCCATGACTCTGTCTATACCTCTTGCTGCCTCAGTAAAGCAGCCAGCATAATCAAAGACCCCTCCCACCTGGGACATTCTCTCTTCTCCCCCCTCCCTTTGGGCACAAGATACAAAAGCCTGAAAACATGTACCACCAGGCTCAAGGACAGCTTCTATCCCACTGTTATAAGACTATTGAATTGTTCCCTAGTACAATAAGATGGACTCTTGACCTCACAGCCTACCTCATTATGACCTTCCACCTTATTGTCTACCTGCACTGCAGTTTCTCTGTAGCTGTTACACGTTATTCTACTTTCTGTTATTGTACTACCTCAATGTACAGTTGTAATGAATTGATCTGTATGAACAGTGTGCAAGACAAGTTTTTCACTGTACCTCGGTACATGCGACAATAATAAATCAATTCTAATTCCAGTCTAATTCTGATTCTGCAGAAGAACTACAACATATAGTAACACCAAGACAGGGCTCTCCATAATCACCATAAGAGTATAACCAGAGAGGGTCCAGGTCTAATAAGGATAACTGATCATTGCCCACACCTTCACTGCACGCGTGGATGGATGTGGGATTAAACAATCAGACTCACTTGTAATATTTACCACAACCCAATAGCCTGTCGATACTGTCCAGATATGCAGATTAGCCACTTAGATGAAGTATAGGAAGAGAGTGACAAACAGCGTAGCATGTAGGAGGTCAGAAGGATCAGAAAACTGATAAGAAAAATAAGCTGCTTCACCGGTAGCCAGTTTAATGATTTGTTTGGTGTGGTAATGTTGCCCTCTGCAGGACTGAAGGATTTTATCAGGAAAAACAGTGTATTCTATACCTGGCATTCATTCCCTGCTGTTCAATCTAATTTCTTGTCTTGGATTATAGACAGCACATATCCTCAATAGATTAGAATTATTTATTTATTGAAATTAATGCTTTAACATTTCATTTGATTTTCACCCATTGGGAATATTGCAGGCTTTCCATTCCCAGTGCAAATCTGTGGTTGGTAGTTTTGAGTTTTTGTCTACCCTTCATTGCATATAAATATAATTCTGCTTGACTCCTTCCTTGGATAGTCCACCTACAATAGCACCTCAGCCTGACAAACCATGTGCCCCCAGTGTCATGATATGATTTATGCCCATTCCAATCAAAGACTGCACAGAGCTATCCCATTCTTTTCCCATAGATCCACAGTATTGTCCTTTCATGCAGAGCCATTAAATCACGTGCTCTCTGCACTTTATTCTAAACAACAGTGTAGGATTGCAGTCGTTTCTCACTGTAGTACTTGAACAGCACATCCAAACCTGTTAGTTCCACTCTGTCATGTCAGTCAAAGGGTTTTGGATTGCAAACATATCCCAACACTTGAACGCATGCTCCAGGTTAACAAGTTCTGTATGAGGGGAATCTGCCCAGTTGGAGATTCTACTTTGGACAAATGGAGGTTCTGGATATCAGAAATAAACCAACGGCTAATCTCAGATGATTACGTTCCTCTATGCAAGAACAAAGCATATCACTTTCAGGTCCTGCCTCAAAACTCATAACCTCACGACTTTGTACTTTGGGCTCCTCATTATCCCGATCGAGGCCAGCTCACTTCTTCTGAAACTAGTTCAGTTCTTCATCTGAAACCAGTTCACTTCTTCTGAAACTAGTTCAGTTCTGCATCTTCTTTGACCCCAGGTGGAGCACCTCACAACCAAATGTATCCATCAGAAACTAAGCCTATTTTTTATCTTTGCAGCATTCCCCATTTCTGTCCCTCCCTCCATATCTTTTGGATATTCTTAACTGCTGCCTTTAACTTGGAATTTGTTTCCCAAAGTCAGTGAACCATCTTGAGATATTTGAGTGCTCGTCAATGCTGGGTGTCCTGTTCGAACTGTATTGTTTAAAATCCCAAATAAATGACAGGGTAAGATGCTCTCTCACCACTTCCTCTTTAACTCATGGACTGAAGTCAAGTGCTGCAATATCAGGAGATCAGCGAATCTGACACAACCAGGATCACACCGTCAACCTTCAAAGATTCATGACCATCCTGCCAGGGAACTTAACTATTGGCAGATTTTCCTTCTACCATCAGGACAGGAGGTCCAACCCTAAGAGTAAAATGTTTGGAAAAACAAGAGCAATATAAACCAGGTCATTCTGGAACATCTGGGCTGGAACAGTGGCTTACAGTCCAAATAATAGCCTTTGTACCACTTTGCAAAGACCAGAGAACCAACACTAGCAAGATATCAATGAATTTAGGAAGAAGTGGACATCAATGCAAAAGACAAATGAAGTACAGGAGGGAATGGGTTTGTAGAAATTTGAAGGACTGTTAGAAAGTAAAGCGGTGCAGGTAGATAATTCCTGGAAGAATACAAGCTGAAATCCAGTAAGAGATATGGAGTGTGCAGACCGGAATGGAATGAGGCCATTTATAGAGGTGAAGGAGATTCACTGGGTGGCAGGTGGGCACTGCAGCTGTACCGGGAGAACTTGTGGGAGTAAGCAAGGGAGATGTGCAAGGTCAGAAGTCTGTATTTAATGGGTTCTCAAGTGAAAATAGAGAAGCCAGTGGGGAAGAAAAAAGCACCCGTAAAATCAATCCTACAGACAAGTAGTTAAAATTCCAGCAACATGGACCTAAGGGAGCAGCTGATGGTCTGAGGGTTGAAGGAGATGGTCTTGGCGATGGACTGAATGCAAAGTTTAAGCTCGGCTCAGGGCATATTGCCAGGGAACTGGAGTTGCAGGAAGTGATGAATGTGACGTGATTGGAGTCACATTGGAACCTTCAGCTCTAAGGCATGTCATTGGAAAGATTAATTAATGCAACTTAGAGTTAGAAGGGAGCAAGTAAGGAAGAGTGTGTGCATGGAGAATAGAAGCAGTCTATGAAAACACTAGTCCATGAGAGCTCTGCAGCTTACATAGAACAATAGAAAAGTATGGCACAGGCCCTTCGGCCCACAATGTCTGTGCCAACCATGATGCTAGTTTGAACTGCACATGTGCCTGCACATGGTCTATATCCCTCCATTCTCTGTCTGTTCATGTGCCTGTCTAACTGCCTCTTAAATGTTGCTATCATATCTGCTTCCACCACTTCCCCTGGCAGAGCATTCCAGGCACCTACCAGTCTCTGTGTAAAAAAAACTTGCCTCACATATCTCCTTTAAACTTTCCCTCTCTCACCTTAAAGCTTTATCCTCTAGTATTTGACATTTCCACCCTGGAGAAAGACTATCTATCCCGAATAGAAGTAACAAAAGAAGAAGTGGAAGGAGGCATCTGAGGAGGAAATGGTGATATGGTGTTTCCTAGTTGTCCACAAGTGTTCTGGTTTTAAAAGGAAGATTTAAGGATAGAAAAATGTAATACTGCTTGCCTTAGTTAAGCCAGGTTGGGTCAGAATGTAAAATGTGCCAAAATCTACAACTCAAGGAGTAGAGCCCATACACAAAACTGCTTTACAGAAGTGGGAGAGGGATAAGTGATCATCTAGGATCTTGCCTGCACTTAAAAGAATGGCATTTTATTTAAACAGACCGATAAGAGTACATAGAGCTTGCCAGTAAAGGACTAAATGTTAGAAAGTGCACTGGAATAAGAGCTTGCAAATTGTTTGGCTCCAAATCATTGTTTTTGTAATTTTATTTCCTAATAAATATGAATTTGTAGTTTTTATTTTGAGCCACACAATCTAGTGATTTCAATGGTGTAGAGGGATCTGGGGCATGCAGTGCTAGGTGACATCCCCAGCAGAAAAGGGTTCATCTGATCACTCTAACATTGCCATTGTTGGGAGTCTGCTGTGCAGATATGTTTCTATTACACTATTACAAGCACTTAAAACATGTCAAGTTTGCTACCTACAAATGCAGTTATCTACAGTAAGCAGAAGTAAGTCATATTAGGAAGTTGCCCAAACTGCAATCATGTTCAAATCTCTAGCTCGTGATGTAGATTCCATTTTCAAAGGGCATGCAAGCAAAGTGGTCAATGGGAACAAGGAAAGAGATAAACAGAACTAAGTGTGGGTTCACATAAAACAGTTAAAACAAGAATTAATCGAAACAACAGAAGTTGAAAATCTCCGTTTTTATGATTTAAAACAAATATTAAAAAGTATAAAGTCGAGCGTGTACAAAGTTGGAACAAATTCATTACAAGAGCATGGGTGCAGAGTATTGTTTCTGTAAGTGTGCTCAGAGTTAGAGAATAATGCCACAGCAATCAAATCCCTGCAAAAGATCAGTCACAGTTTGCAATGAAAGGGGGAACATTCTCAGTAGACATCATCCATGGATCATTGCGGGTGGGGACTCACAACCAATGTTCAACTGCAAAAGACAAGTCAAGTTAAACTTCCCTGCTAAAAAAAAGTTTATAAGTTAAGCTATGAAGGGGATTAGAAATTCCAGCATTTTCAGAGAAAGTAATAATTAACATACTTTGAGATACATTAGCAGATTTGTCAAGAGTAAACTAAATTCATTTTAAATAAATTGTTAAAAATCATACTTTTTCCCAAGTAGTTACAAATCCAAGCATTTTCTCTCTCTGCTCTTAACCAATGAACCCCTTTGCCAGCACTGTTTTTCAAAAGTGACGTTATTCAATTGAATTGCAGTTGCTGAACTGTAATCTAACATGAAACTTTGCTTTTCCCTCTCTTCCTAGAGCTGAAAAGTGGACACGGCAAGTCTATACTGCTCCTTTACGCGTAACAAGACAGAAAGGTAGCTTGATCCTCTGAGATGGTTGCTGCTGCAGCAAGTTCTACCATGCATGGAGCAGAAGGGGATAAGGAAGTCGGGGGGATGGCTGTGGGATGTACTGGGAAAAGAAAAAGCAAAGAAGGCATGTGCTTCAGCCAGTGATGTTACAATGGGAAGCTGGCAAGTATATGGGAGAGAAAACAAGAGCATTTTGATAGCAGCAAGAAACAAACTGCTAGAAGAACTCAGTGTGTCAGGCAGCGTCAGATGCTGCCTGATCTGCTGAGTTCTTCCAGCAATTTGTTTTCTGCTGCATATTCCAGTGTCTGCAGTTTTGTGTCTCCATCAGCATCTTGATAGGGTAAGGTTGAGTAAATGGAGTATAAACACCAGCAATGACCAAGCTGTATCGTGTTGTAAAATGCCATGCCACAAGATAACAAAGAACAGGGAGCAGACCACAATGGCAAAGGCAGTAGGGACAAGGGAACCCTGCCACATACAAGTTCCCTGCAAGTTGCACACCATTCAGACCATACTTCCATTTCATCATCGTTGGATCAAAATTCTGGGACTTGCCACCAAATAGCTGTCTGCAAGTACTATCATTGTGTGAATTATGCAGTTAAGGAAAGCAGCTCCTCACCACTTTCTCGAGGACAATTATAGATGGGCAGTAAACGGTAGCATTTCCTGCGATGTCCACATCCCACATAGGCATAATAAAAAGCTGCCTCTGGGCTGTGAAGCTGAACAAATTGTGGTGGGCACCTGCTGGGGAGTCAAGTCCTTTGTACAAGAAAGACAGTCAAACGACTTATTCTCTCGCTACCTTTCCTGAGAGTATCGGTATAGTGCCACAGTTCCAAACTGTGCTGTCCATCCTCCAAGAACGCAAATCAAAGAGCATTTCAGTCAGCCTGGACAATAAGTCACTAAATGAGGGACAGCATTACACACTTCTTATCCATTAATTAATGGATTACACAACAATAAAAACATTGGCACTCTTTTCACATCTTCCTTAAACTGTTGGATTTACAGTAACTGTTGTCCCGATTGCTGCCTTGGGCTAGATTAGCCAATGAAAAGAAGACAAACCTGGGATGTTCTGGTCTGTACAGCCTAACCACACAGCAAGCTCACCAGTCAACTTAATTTTGAATAGACGGAAAAGCAAGTCACTTGAAATGTTACCAAACTGTCAAGTTTTGCTGGCAGGTTACCGATATGTGCCAGCAAAGGGGGGTATAAATAGTTAAACCACGATTTCCTGCAGGTATTGTAATGCAAAGACTAGCATAATACTTACCACTGGTGTGCAAAAACAAAAGGTAAAAATATACATATAATAAATAAAGGAACATAACAGCATCATGTCAATAGTGATAGAATCCTGGAATACAACTGGAAAACACTGATACAGAAGTGTAGGACCGTTCTGGCCAAGGCTTGCGGTTACTGCATGTATCCTCTCGAAGATGGAGAGAATGGAGTGGGTTTTGTGTGCTCAGAGTTTCAATGTTCATTCAGTCTTTGATTGGAGGATAAATTGTCACAATCTCCGCTTCATATTCTCCACTCTGCACCTATTTGGTATCTGTGTTAAGAAAAATACTTTATTTTTAGTTTTTACCTCCTTTCAATCGTTACCCATTCCCAAACGTTGCACTAATGAAAGGTCATTAGCTCTGTTTCTCCCTCCACAGATGCTGCCTGAGCAGCTGCGTACTTTTAGAATTTTGTGCATTCATTTTGGATTTTCACAATTACTAGTTTTACATTATTTAAAAAATACTCAGACCTATCCTGCTTTATTCCAAAATACATGAAATCATAATTATTTGCATGAAATTTAACCTAGTAGTTTTACCTACTTGCTTTATCTATCACTATCTCTGTGTAATCTTTTGCTCCCAACTGCATTTTACCACGCTCCAACTATATCTTTGCATTGCTGGGTTATAACTCTCCATGGTGTCAATTACATTAATAAATACAATGAATAGATGAAACCTCATCATGGATCCTTGTGGGTCACCAGAAGATACTTTCTTCCAGCTTGAGTACACATCTGTTAGCATAACTGTCCATGTTCTACTGTCTAACCCATCTCCTAATCAAGGCAGTAACTCGATTCAATTCGATAAGCTTTAAGATTTAACTGTCTCTTATGCAGAACCATAGAGTGTTTTCTGGAAAACATTACCTACAGTTACCTCTTCAAAAACTTTAATTATGTTTGTTAGAGAAGAACTGTTTAAGTAGGTTGTTTCTAATCAGCTCAGATTCCTCAATTGCTCAGTCACTCTGTCCTTTATTACAGATTCCAATAATGTCTCCGCAACAGATGTTAGACTAATAGATCTAAAATTTCCTGGTCTCCCTACCTTTACTTCAGTAAATAATGGATTCACATTTGCAATTTTCAAATCCAAAGTGACAATTCTTGAAAGTAGTGGCAAAGGCATCTGGAAATGTTCACATCTATAGGTTTTAAAAACCTCATATGGTAAAGGTATGGCAGCAATGTGATTAAATTATTGGATTGGTAATCCAGTTGCCTGGAGAAATGAATTCAAATGACAGTGTGGCAGCTGGGGAATATAAATCTAGTTTATTAAATAATCTGGAATTGAAAAGAAATGGTATCTGGAACCATTTTCCAGGTACAAAACCATGTTTTGTCATAAAACATGTTTTACTGTTTTGTCATAAAACATATCTAGTTCACTAGTGTCCTCAAGGGAAGGAAATCCTTGACACTCCTTGCAACTCCATAACACTGAGCTGTACCAAAATACTGTGATAAAAGAAAAGACTTTGGCAGGTCAAGGGAGCAAGTCAAGGGGATTATGGAGGATATTAAATACTGGCCTTGCCAATGGTGCTAACATCCCAGGAATTACAAAGGTGGAAACCATTTGATACAGAGCAACACATACAAAATGGTGAAGGAACTCAGCAGGTCAGGCAGCATCTATGGTGGAAAATACAGCAGTTTGTGTGTGTTGCTCCAGATACCAGCATCTGCAGAATCTCTCGTGTCATCGGAAACAGGGAATTTTTTAGTCTTTAATGCCAATTTTATGGAGCCATAAAGTAATGCCATAAAGCATGGACTCACTTTTGGTCCAGTGAGTCCACGCCAACCATCACACACCTACCTACATTAATCCTATACTAATTCTATTTTATTCTCCCAACTTTCCCATCAACTCTCCCCAGATTCTACCACTCACCTGCAGACATGGGCCAACTTACAGTGGTCAATTAACCGACCAACCTGCATATCTTTGGAATGTAGGAGGAAACCAGAGCACCTGGGGGAAACCCATATGGTCACAGGGAGAACATGCAAGCTCCACAAAGACAGTGCTGGGGGTCAACACAAAACCTGGGTAACTGGAACTGTGAGGTAGCAGTTCTACTAGATGTGACACTGTGCCATCCACTTTCCTAATACTGTTTTCTCGATAGCTTTAATTTTAATGAATTGCAGCCCTCGATTCATCAGTAATTTTTTTTGGAATATAAAGCACACAGTATCCTCTTCTGGTACTGTGAAGACTGACTAAAACTAATTGTTCAAATAACCTGCAATTCCTTTGCTTTGGGAAGGTACTATGAAAGCCTTTACTTTGCTACATGCTTTAAAAAAAAGGTGATTCCCTAGTTTCAGTCACGGACTCTCTCATAAAGCAATGATAGGGAACAGAAGAGAAGTCTTGGATCAACTGTTTGCAAAAGCTCACTGTGTAAGGAGCCCTAGTATACTTGCTTTGCCTCACTTACAGCTGGTGATGATTTTGTGGCTCTGATAATCATTATTAGCCCAAAGACCTTGGGTAGTATGAGAAAGAAGTTGCACACACCTTCATCCCAGCCCTCAGAGACTCCTGCCAGCTCGTAATGCTTTTTACGCAGTCCTCCCAGGCGCTGCCTCTCTTTCTGTAGTTGACTTTCCAGTTCTAAAACACGAACCTTCAGGGCAAGAATAAAAACACAAAGATGTTGCATTTACACTTTCACTGCACAGTGGTGGAATCGGTCTGAGAGTGAACTTGTAGAAGCCTTGCACCAGTTCTTAGTGCACATTGAAAACACAGATCTGGAACAGGAAAAGCCGACCACTCCCACATTTTCTGCAGATCATGTACAAGTGCCACCTCTCCACCTGTTTAACCTCCGAAGGAAAAACTCAAACAGATTCTTTACCTTTAATAAAAATCAAGCAAAACTCTTGAGCATGCTTCAATCCTCTTCTCTCCACTAACAGAACAGCATTCTACCTGACAAAGAATTACTCATTCTTTGAATGATACTCATTATCATAAATACTGCAGGGGGTACAGCTTCTGAGAAACTGAGACTGTGGCTTCCTACTGCCTCATTTGATAAAAAGCCTGTTGGATAAATTCACTCTGATTAGAATGTAAGCTTAATGTCAATTCCCCTAAAAATGTTCCCCTGCTGGTGGACCAAAGTACATGAAAGATGCACTTAATTCAAGGGATCTGGAAGATATAATCAGAGAGACACTTTATCTCTTTCATTACTTCAAGAAGCAATGGAAAGAAGCAGAGAACCATGCAAAGATAGTTTTATAATACCTGTGAGTCCATTTCTTGTCGCTTGATTTGTGTAAGTGTCATGCTGGAGAAATCCATTGTATCTGGAACAAATCAATGAAAGCACAGACCATGCATCAGAAAAAAAATCAGCAACAGACATAAGATATGGTTCCTCATCTGCAATTTATGTTCTTCTACTAACAGAAGTATTTTTTGCTGGAAGCAGTTCTGTGGGCAGTAGGTATTGTCCAATAATTTGCCCAGAAGCATTTCTTTCCTGCCTGCTGATTGAAGGGATTCCAGGAATGGTAGTTTTCCTCTGTATATCATGTGGGTATGCTTGTTGTCATCAATAAAACCACTCTTCGACATGAGGAACAATGAGGTTGATACATTAAAGGTGACCAAGTGTCACAATGTTATGTTTCCACCAACTCCCACTTGGTGGCCACTTTGATGCCACTATTTGAAATACTCAGCCATTTTGATGAATTGTAATGTTTCATAAAAATATATTACAAGTCACCACAGACTCTCAAACTAACTATGACATTTAACTATCAGTATTAATTTTGCAGCTAGAATTTTAACAAGTTAAACCAAAAGGTGTTGCCATAGATGCTGCATTTCTAGATGATAGGGCGATTCAGTTTCCGTGTGTCCAGGTAGGCATAATGGAAAAGTAACACATTTGGAAAATGAGGAGCTATGTGCAATAAAAACAGAAAATTCTGGAAAAATTCATCAAGTCAAGCAGTATCTGTACAGATAGAAATGCACAAGTAATTTAAATCAATGATCTTTTGTCAGAATACTGAAGAAGTTCCCCAGAAAAAACAAATTTCACGACATATGTCAGTGATAATAAACCTGATTCTGATTCTGAGTTTCCCAGATAGAAGACCAGTTATATTTCTCTTTCTACAAATATTGCCTGACTTACTGAATATTACCATATTTCCAGCGTCTGCAGCAATTTGTTGTTAAATTGTATGGAATGAATGTCCCCCACCCCCTCCACACACCACTTTGCTTTGGATCAGACTCATACATAATGTGAACAGTGCACTACCTTTATCCTCAATCTGGGACTTCCCCGATTTGGTGGAAGCCACTACTTTGGCCGTGGCCTCATTTACTCCCTTGGACGCTTCCCGCAGCCTTCCGAGATTACAGTTGTCTTTATCTGCTTTCACCTGCAACAGACATTGCCATAAATATATATCAGGAGCAAAAGGGTAGCCAGGGAAAGAGTGGGTCCCCTTAGGGATAATCTATACGTGGAGTCAGGCAAGGTCCTAAATGAATATTTCTCATTTGTATTCACCAAGGAGAAGGATGTGGAAGAGAGTGAGCTCAGGGAGGGGGATGTTGATAGTCTGCAGTATGTCAATATTAAGAAGGCGGAGGTGTTAGATGTCTTGAGCACATAAGGGTGGATAAATCCGCAGGGCTGGATAAGATCTAGAGCAAAAAGCAAACTGCTGGAGGAACTCAACAGGTCAAGCAGCATCTGTGGAACCAAATAGTCAACATTTCAGGTTAAGGCCCTGAATTTATGTCTCCTGGATGAGATCTATCCCAGGATGTTACAGGAAGCAATGGAGGAGATGGTTGGGGCCCTGATGGAGATTTTTGCATCTTCATTAGCCACAGGTGAGGTGCCAGAAGACTGGAGGATAGTTAATGTTGTTCCTTTCTTTAAGAAGGACAGCAGGGATAAGCCAGTTAACGACAGGCCAATGGGCTTCATGTTAGTGGTTGGGAAATTATTGGAGAAAATGCTAAGGGATAGGATTTATGTACACTTGGAAAGGCAGGGGCTGATCAGGGATAGTCACCATGGCTTTGTGCAGGAGAAACCCTACATCATTAACTTGATTGACTTTTTTGAGGAGAGAGCTAAGAAGGTTGATGAAGGCAGGGTGGTAGATGTTGTCTATATGGACTTCAGCAAGGCATTTGACAAGGTCTTGCATCCAGAAGGTTAAGGCACATGGGTCAAGGGTGAGCTGGCTAATTGGATCCAAGACTGGCTTCGTGATAGAAAGCAAAGGGTAGCAGGGGAAGGATACTTTTCTGATTGGAAGTCTGTGACCAGTGGTGTACTGCAGGGATCAGAGCCAGAATCCTTGTTCTTTATGATATATATCAACTTTGGCTGTTAATGTAGGGTGTATGATTAGTAAATCTGCAGATGACACAAAAGTTGCTGGTGTTGTGGATAGTGAGGAAGGTTGTCTACAGCAGGATATGGATCAGAGGAAAGTTGGTCGGAGAGAGTGCAGAGGAGATTCACCTGGATGTGGCCTAGATTGGAGGACTTTAGTAATGGGGAGAGACTGGATATGCTGGGTTTGTTTTCCCTGGGGCGAAGGTGGCCGAGGGTAAGGTATATAAATTATCAGATGCATAAATAGGGTAGATAATCAGAACTTTCTCCCCCATGTTGGGTTAACAAAAACAAGGGAGCATAGGTTTAAGGTGAAAGGAAGAAGTTATAAAGGAGATTTGAGGGAAAAGTTTTCTTTTACAGAGAGTGGTTGACATCTGGAACTCGCTGGCAGAGGCAGTGGTGGAGTCAGATACAATGACAATGTTTAAGTGACATTTAGGCAGACACTTAAATAGGCAAGGTGTGTAAGGATATATTTATTTATTAGTCACATGTACATCGAAACACACAGTGAAGTGCGCCTTTTTGCATTACTGAGAATGTGCTGGGGGCAGCCTGCAAGTGTCGCCACGCTTCCGGCACCAACATAGCATGCCCACAGCTCCTAACCCATACGTCTTTGGAATGTGGGAGGAAACTGAAGCACCCGGAGGAAACCCACGCAGACACGGGGAGAACGTACAAACTCCTTACAGACAGTGGCCGGAATTGAACCCAGGTCGCTGGCGCTGTAATAGCGTTATGCTAACCGCTACACTACCGCACCGACCTAGTCTGGGTAACGAGGGGTGGTGTAGATGGGCAAAAATGTTGGCATGGACATGGTGGGCTGAAGGGCCCGTTTCTGAGCTGTACAACTCTGACTCTAAATAGCCGGACAACATTCAGCAAACATTAAACTCCTGAATGCACTGTACTATTTCATATGATGTCACTGTCAGAAGTAAGATTGATAAAAATAATCCCAAACACACTGAAATATGGGTGCTTTTTATTGCAAAGTGAATACCAGGTATTCTCATGCGCTATAGGGTCACAGGTAAGAATACTCCCTCACACAGATAAATTCTGTGAATGTAACATATTGAATCACTCTTACTGTCCATCTGTTCATTCAGTGGGATTTTATTTCAAACACAAAGTTTTTATAAACTAAATTAACGCTTTTCAACTCTTTGCATTTCTTTTTTGGAAGGTTTCTACCTATGTTCTGTGTGTTTCATTTGCTGTTATTGTAAGAATATGAAGCAATCAAGAAATGTAAGGACTTACCTTGGAGGCAGCGACCAGTTGTGCTGTACTGGCTGCAATCTCATGGGAACACACCATTAACTCCTCAAACTTCCCCTTTCCCTGGACAACCATGTCTGCAGCATCCCTGAACAGACAAATGGGAGAATACTAGTGTAGGCTCCAAACCATTTATCAAATCTCAACACTGCACCATAAACTAGAAGAGCATTACATGGCAGTAAGAAAGCCACCAGCTGACACAAGCTCAATACTATATTAGGTAAACATGCATCAATGAGAACTAACCCAAGGACTCGATATACAAACGTATGGCCCAAAGTTGAATTGCAGAATTTATAGAAGGCACTATTGTCCAATAGAATCCACCCCTCCAGCACATTAACTCATGACTTTTGATGGCCCACATTATACACACAATGGTGAAGCAGCCGAGCCCACAGCCGACCTCTAAGGAAGGTGCCTACAAACATCAAGTGATCGCTGTAAGGCGGATTTCCCCTTTTCTGATGGCCTGTCTCAACCAGGTCTCAGGATCCCTGACACCCAGCAGCCATGATGTCAACAAGCTGGCTATGTACCTAGTCACACGAAGGGTTCTGAACCATCGCACACCAGAAGGAAAGGGCATAATTTCTAGCTAATTAAACAAAGTACGAAATAAAGATAGGAACATAGAAGGTGAAATATCAAACAATTTCTTTTTAAAAAGGTTAAAATCTAGTATATTTTGCAATACCTAAGGCAGGGGATTAAAATGAGTTAGTTTAGGGCCATGAAATGTACTAATCAGTGATTATAGCTTCGTGCTCAATTAAAAAACTCATACCCCTCATGTACCAAGTGTGACATCTTTTGAGTACTTTATAGTAAAGTTGGTTCTATACCTTAAGTACTTGTCAGCTTATCCAATTTTCCTTGATTTAAATGGAGGCTGGAGAGCTAACTGTGGAGGAGCATTGATTCACTGACAGTAACCTCAGGATTTCTCCACTAAACTCTGCCTATGTGGAAATCCTAAAGCTGCTCTCCGTTTCACAATATAATGGTGAAAGATGCTGACCGTTGCACTGCTATTAAATAACCAAAATCCAGGCAATTGAGCACCCAATAACACAAGTTTCTATCTTGATGTTGCTTGAATGTTTTGACGTGTATCAACAGGTTAACAGCTTCATTTCCCGTTCTGTGATATTACCTCACGCACTGAAACTACAACGTGTAAACAGTACTAATTCCATGTGCGCACTTTGCTCCCATCACTTCATTCCCGTTTCCTTCTGCCATGCATCTAATCTATTGACAGAACTTCTACTCCACAGACTTTTGCTTAAAACTATTTCCTCCAATCCTAACCATAAGAATATTTCTCTTGCTGTCTGTCCTATTTTACTCGTTTAATGTCGTCTCTATGTTTGTTGGCCCTTTAACACTTTAATCCTATCTCATGCTTCTATAATTTTAAACACCTCTGTCAAATAACTGTGTCATCTCCAACTTTAATGAAAATTTAGTGTCAGTTTTCCCCCTTCATGTTTGTGCACGGTCACACAAGGCAGCATCATAGTAAATCTGTACTTTAGTTTATTACCTCAGTATTCTGTCATATAGCAATGAGCCCAAGCCTCCATACTTGGCTAGGTTAAGGTTTTATACTGATTAACCACTGTATCTCAAATCTTATATTTTACATAAACCCAATATTCCATTACATTTTGTTGTGGCCTTACTTACAGGAGCTGCTTTGTTTAATGTCTATGACTTGAATAAGAACTAACTCTGCTCTTCTACATCACCAACCATATCCAGAGTACATTTTTATCCTGAAACTAAATTACTGACACTGAGTTCCAACTGCCCCATCTCTGCCCATCCACCTCCACAGCTTCCCTTGGTCCTTGGAATTAGTTATCATCCCTCCTCTTTTAGTACAAATATTCACAGCCCTATACCTGTCATGGTGAGCAATACCAGTCCCAGAAACTGTTGGCCACTTGTAACCTTCTGAGAAACAGCCTGCAACTTCAGCTCTGTGTTTCCTCCTTTTAACCTTCAAAACTAGAACAGTACCTGTAGCAGTATAACTGTTGTCAGAGTCCTTATTTAAATTCTCAGTCCTGTATTGTGAAAGCTGTTATTTCTTGGAAAGTCTACACATAGACATAGAAGAGGCAAGGACAAGGAGGAATTCAGCGAAGTCATGAGGTTTTTACACTGGTCAATCATCAGGCAATGTAAGACTAAACACAGTTTACAATGACAGTTTGCATTATAGATGTAGGCACAGAAATCTGTGATGAGAAATGACAACTGGAAGCGTTAATATATTAACAGGTAGATTTAGAATTGTAGAGGTGCAGAAAGTTGCTACCTAACTTCTCCTACATGGCGCCTAATAGTGCTGAACTACATTCTCTTGTGGATATTTAGAGATTCACAAGTGTCTTCCTTCCCAAGTAATATCCCCATTTCTGGCCTCAGTGTTCATCTGGCATTAATTTTGGTCTGTGTCTAGGAGGCAGCATAGGGGATACTTAAGGTCGATAAGGTAGAGGAAGGGGTGAAACTTAATAAGGTACTAGAAAAGCTAGCTGTGCTTAAAGCAATACCCCTTTCAAAAAGGTTTATAACAAAACACTTACCATCAATTATGGACCAATCAGTTTAACAGTTTGGTGGTGAAGTTCTTAGAAATAATAATCAGGGAAAAAATTAAAAGTTACTTAGAGAAATCTGCATTATAAAGAGAGCCTGCACAGATTTATTAAAGGTAGCTTGCATTTGACTAACCTGATTGAGTTTTCTTATGAGGTAACAGAGATGGTCAGTCAAGGTAATGTAGTAGAGGTCATTTATTTAGATTTTCAGAAGGCATTTGACAAAGTCCCATGTAAAAAACCGATCAGTTAAACTGTGGACATGGAGTAAAAGGGTCAGTTCCACAGTGGATAAGAAACTGGCTTAATGATAGAAATCAGAGAGTGGTGGTAAACAGTTGCTCTTCAGACTGGAGTGAGATAGGCAGTGATGTTCCTTGGCATCACTGTCTTTGTTTGATATATTGTCAATGACTCAGACATGAGCTGCAGGGCAAAATTTTGAAGTTTGCAAATGTCACAAAAATGGGAGATGAAGTAAACAGTAAGGAGCACAGTGACACTGCAGCAACAGAAAGCAGAACGGGTAGACAGATAGCAGATAAAATTTAATACAGAGATGTGTAAAGCAATATGTTTTGATAAAAAGAACGAGGAACGATTCTAATGTATATGGATGAGAGATGATTATGTGTATGAACCTTTAAAGTTGGTGGGGCACATCGTGAATGCATTTGGTAAGGTACACGGGATCCTCGGCTTCACAAACAGGGTCTTGGAGTGCAAAAGCAGTGCCACTACGTTGAAGTTTTGAAACATTGTTACATTACAAATAAACTAAAATATGAAATTCTGCTCATCACTTCAGGAAAGAGGTGTATGTTCCAAATAAGTTGAAGGAAACACTGACTGGAATGGTTCCAGGGATGAAGGATTTCATCCATACGTCTGACTGGAGAAACTGGAGTGGTTGTACTCACAGCAAAGAAAGTTGAAAAAGATTTGACAGAAATGTGCAAGACTGAGTTTAATTAAGGAAATTAGAGAAAAACTGATTGCATTAGGGTACAGCTCAAGAACAAGGGAACGCTATTTACAGAGATCAGCAGAAGATATGGAATGATGTGAAGAAATTTATTTTTAAAAATGTAGAAAGTCTTTATGACCTGTACCTGCTGCATGTAAGGGTGGTGCAAACAAAGTCTATCAGGGCTTATAAAAGAGAAATGGATAGATACTCAAGGGACAACTATTTTCAGGGCAAAAAGAGTGGGACTGACTAAATTGCACTGTGGACTCAATGAGCCAAATAGTCTTCTGTGCCTTAATTTTATGATTCTGGAAAAATAGTTTTTCTTTTGATTTGAGTTGAATATTCAAAGGATCAAACCTGATGGTATCTGATTGCTAAATGAGAAATTCTTAAACTCACATTGGATTCCTGTTAACCAGACGTGATTGCAACTGCGGTCCAGATTCAACAGCCCACCTGCACACATGCAGAGTCCATAGGTAACTGACGATAGAACCATTAAGAGACCAGCAGCTATAATACTTACACCAATACAGTAGCTCCCCAGCCAACAGCTTTTGATGCGGAGATGAGGCCTTCAGTCCATCTGGAGTTCTTGGCGTAGAACTCTTTCTGGGATGCTGCCCCCTGTTATCAAGAAACACAAAGCCATCATGGCACATTCTCTCAAATTTCCCCTCCTCTGTTAAAGGTTCCTACATCTTGCTGGATGTGCCAGGTCTGTTACTTCATCCAAATACTCGTTCTCCATGCACCAGTGCATGACTGACAGCAGGAATTCAAACCACATCATCCTCGGTACAGAGGAGGAAACGATCTTGGGACCTTGGGCATTGTCTGAATCACAAATGATCAGAAGGGAAACTAGAACCAGGCTGAGCATAACATGGAATGGCCTTGCAAGGAGGGACAAATACATTCCCTGTTGTATTTTCCTGACCTTCCGCCATCAGTTTGGCAGGAATTCCAGTGAAATGGCAAAAACAACTTTAGGTAATTTCTTATGGTAAGAGTGTAGGCAAGTAGTCTCTTGTAAGTCTTTGCCACTGTTGCTACTAAGTTTTGCCTGAAATGCCTGGATGGAGAACTTACTGAGCAGCAATTAGAACCTATTTTAATAGCACTGTGTGCCTATATAATCACCTTTAACAGTATAGAGTTCCAGCACACTTCACAGGTGAGTATTCAGACAAAAATTGGAAACTAAGCCCAAGGAGGAAATGATATGTGACTGAATGCTTGGACTTAATGCAGGCTTTAAGAAGCATCTTTAAGTAGGAGAGGTAGATGTTTAGGGAAAGAATTCCAGATCTCAAGGCTCAGATATTTTAAGGAACAGCACAGTTGTTGCAGTGAGGCAAGTGAGGAATGCACAAGAGGCTAGAAGTGGAAGGACAGAGTTACGTTTTATGTTTTTCATCCATCCAAAACTTTGAATCAACTAATTGCCTTGCAAATTAACATGTGCTGTCTTCTAATTGATAAACTGTACCATCAACAAAACAGTGGCACAGTGGTGCAGCTAGTAGAGCTGCTGCCCGATATCCCAAGTGATCCACGTTCAATACCAGGGCTGCCTGTGTGGAATTGGTGGATTCTCCCTATTATCTTGTGCATCTCCTCCAGATGCTCTGGTTTCTTCCCACATAATTGGCACTGCAAATTGCCCCCCAGGGTGTGTGAATGAGTGCTAGAATCTGGGTGGAGTTGATGGGAATGTGGAAAGAGTAAAATGGGATTGGTGTGAATAGGTGATTGATGGTTGGCATGGATTCAGGACACCATGTATGACTATGACTAAGTTTTACAAGGCTCTTACCCTTCCACTCTCCACTATGTCCCTCTGTAGATCCTTCGATGTCAGAACCAACATTTTGACAGCATGCATCAAGTCAGTGCAAGATTCAAGGATCCTGCGGTAAATAACACAAAGAAATTTGAGGGTGATAATAGGATTTGAGGTAGTCCATTATAATTCTGGTCAAAAGGAGAAAATGTGCAGTGAAGTAGTCAATTTGATTTTTGAACCAAATCTGTAAATGGACAAGGAATGGACTGGATGAGAATGGGATTAGTTCAACATTCGAGGTGGTGAATGAGATATGTTTTTATCCTTGGACCTCGATCAAATAGGAATGACTTTAATGATGACACACCAGATGCACAGTAGACCACTGTTTTGGGTCGAATCATGCAATCCCTCCAGCAGGAACTTCCTGGAAGAAGCCCACTCCGTCCATCTTAGTGCCCTGGCCTCCCGTGTGTTACTGCCATTACACTAGGAGGGAAAAGACTCAACCACAAACAATGACAGATGGCTGGCTAGTGCACACCTCTGGAAAATTCAGACTAATGAAATTTTTAAAAAATTAAAAACGTAAAAAAACACACAAGTACTCCTGTTGCTCCCACCTCAAATCTAAAGTGGTGTGGAAATGTCACAATTTCACAGCCCCATATTACCACCAGAGCACACTTATGAAGACCACTGCAGAGAGATGACTGCAAATTTAAGACTTCCATTATTATGTGGAAATCTAGAGATGCTGACAAATACTGTCACTCTGGGAAATGTTGGTGATTGCATGGGAAATTGCTGACATTTCACAAAACGGGCTTCAGAATACCAAAGAATTGCTTTTCCCATAGAGGCTTTAATATTAAATGCAAGGCCCTTTGAGCAGGAAGCTCAATAGTGAAGCTGTATACAATGACTACCACTGTAAAATGGCATCCAAACTTGATATAGACTGATATAAACTTATGCAATTACCTCTCATTCACCTCCAGCTTTACACCAGTGTCTCCTGCCCTTGACTTGCTCAGCATTTCCTGGTTACAAGATATTAAATGGAAAAAATAACTGTTTAAACTGACAGCTTCAAAATCCAACAGGTAAATTTCATCCTATTGTATTGGTCAGTCTTTTGAAGATGAAGAAATTGAGTTCTGTATCATGTCAAACTACTCTTGTACTGTTTCTTGTAAGAAAGTATTCATCAGACAAGTACAGCTGTTTGAAAAGGCACACAGAGTTTCAGATAAAATGGTTTTCAACTTCTTGTGAACAAACTTCAGACAGGAAGAGACGGCCAGTTAATAATAAATAGAACTTAAATACAGACTTGCAGCAATACAGAGTTCTTGCTATCTCTGCATACTCACAATCTTCACATTCTACCCAGTGCTCCAGCTCATTCCACACACCTTTGCTCTATAAAGGAGTCACATAATATGTTGCTTTAAACTTAATATGTTGCTAAACTTATCATGTTGTCTCATAATATGTTGCTTTAAACTTTAACTTAATATGTTATATTAAGTTAACTTGGAACTGAAATTCCAGAATTATAAAAATGTGGTCAAGTACAATGAAAATTTTCTCTTTGTGAGTGTAAACACACACAAATATGATAACTTTTCCCCCCAAAAGGTCTTAATTTGCATGTCGTGTTTCACTTTGTGGAAAATCTGTACACAATGATGTGTGAGCTTAACCAGGCACTCACTGACACAGTCAAACAGGACAATCTACAAGAAAACCTCCGACCACACCTATTTTACCAACTCCATCTAACAACTTATCATCATGTTTGAATTTAGAATTGCCTTTCGAGCAAAAGAACCAGTCAGGAAGAGATCATAGGGTCTCCACCAAATATGATCATGGCCTAACTTCGACACAAACTCCACCTTCCCATCCAAACCCCACATTCCTCGATTCCTTCAGCACCCAAAAAAATCTACTGATCTCAGTCTCGATGTATTCATCAAAAGCCGTCTGGCATAAGAAGTTCAAAAGGTTCACAACTATCATCTCAGCTCTGAAAGGCTGATCCTCATTCTGACATTATGCTCTACAATTTTAAATTCTTCAGCGAGAGGAACTAGTCATTTAACATTGACCCTGTCAAGTCTAAGGTCAAATAAGACCAACAAATGGCAGAATACTGGGAAGTAACAGATGAAGAGCACATACACAAATGGCTAGAGGTGCAAGATGGGTATGCCAAGTGATTAAGGCAGCACAAGAGATGCTTTATTTTAATGGCCAAGGTATAGAATACAAGAGAAAGGAGGTCATGCTAGAACAGTAGAAAGCACCAGTCAGACTACTGCTGCAATACTATACACACTTTCATATTACATGATGTGACGATGCTACAGGGAGTACAGAGGAGATTTGCAGGAACAATGCCACAGCTGGAGAATTCAATCAATGAGGAAAGATTCACTGGGTGGGTTTGTTTGCCCTGGAACAGAGGCCATAGTGAGATTTATAGGAAGTATATAAAATCATGGGTGGGTTCGGGAGAACAACAAGGATCCACTTCCTTTAGAAAGAGGTCAATAGAGACAAAGATTTAAAATAGCTGGTAAGATTATCAGGAAACTGAGGAACTTTATTTTCACATGAAATACAACAGATGGCTGGAACTTGCTGCCTGCAAGGGCAATTGAGGCAGAAATCCTCACCACTTTTAAAAGTTTCCTGGAGAAGGACATTCAGGGATCTGGGTGTCCTGGTACATGATTTGCAAAAGGCTAATATGCAGGTAAAGCAAGGAATTAGGAAATCTAATGGAATGTTATCATTCATAGTGAGGGAACTGATACATATGTAGGGAAGTTATGCTTTAGTTATATAGGGTATGGTGAGACCACACATGTAGCACTCGATACAGTACTGGTCGTCTTAGTATGGTAATGTATTAGAAGCAGTTCAGAGAAGGTTTATTAGATTAAAATCTGGAATGGGCAGGTTGTCATACAAGGAAAGGGTGGACAGCCTTGGCTTGTGCCTACTGGAGTTCAAAAGAGTGATACATGATTTGATTGAAACATACAAGGTTCTGAGGAGTCTTGATAAGGTGGAAGTGGGGAGAATGTTTCCACGTGGGAGAATCTAGAAGCAGGGGTCACTATTTAAGAAGAGGAGCCGTCCCTTTAAGACACAGATGAGGCAATTCGTTTATACTGAGGACTGTGAATCTTTAGAACTCTTTTCCTCAAAGGCCAGTGGAAGCTGAGCCTTTGAATATTTTAAGGCAGAGGTAGATAGATTCCTGTTATGCAGCAGGGTGAAAGGCTCTATGGGTAGACAGGAATTTGGAGATGAGGTCACAATCAGATCACCCGTGATCTTATTAAATGGTGGAACAGGTTTGACGGGCTGAGTGGTCCCCGCCTGCTCCCAATTTATTTGTTTGTATATGTGACTGCCATCACCTACATAGTTACTAACCGAGAGCTGGGAAGTGGGACTTGGACTGAGCAGAGATACAAGAGACTGCAGATGCTGGAAGCTGGAGCAGAAGACAATCTGCTGCAGGAACTGGAGGAGTCTAGATGAAGGGTCTCAACCCGAAACGTCGACTGTCCATTTTCCTCTACAGATGCCGCCTGACCTGCTGAGTTCCTTGACAGGTTGTTTTATGCTTCGACTGAATAGCTTATTTTGGCAAGTCCAGACTCAATGGACCAAATTTTTCCTTTCAATGTGGCAAATTACTCTGATCCTAAGGTTCCTGAAGAATGTTAAGCCTTCTGTGAGATCCCGTCCCAATCTTCTAAACCATAGAGAATGCATCCTTTTTACTCAGTCTCTTATCACAAACGTTCTGCATTAATTCCCAGGAATCAATTTTGCTCTAAGATTATCTTCATGCACACCACAATATCCTCTCTTCCAGAAATGCACTCTTGGCACAACAGAATATTATTACACCTCTTTATTGTTCTAGCTAATGAAATTAGCACAGGCGCTGATCGAAATCACCTCTATCCTTGTAGTAGCTGCCTCAACAGCTGCAGATGTGGCAGACATCTCCTGTTCCACGAGATCACCCAGCTCTTTTTGTTTGATGTCTCTTCCTTTAGGCCTGAGTTCCTAAAATGAACATATATACAGCAGTCAGCGGCATGACAGATGATAGAGAATTTGTAGAAAACTCAGTCAGCCCAGAATCTCGAGAGCTGCACAAATGGTTCAGCTGTGACATATTTTGTCTTGAATGGTGGTGAAGCACATTGACAAGACAACACAGGTCCAATTCTTGAACCGTGTCACTTCAGTTGTTCTCAGACGGAGAAACAGTGTGGGTAACTCTGATTGGACCTTCCCACAATTTAGGTTGGCTCAATCTGCTCCTAACTTTATCCAAAGTTTTTCCAAACTTACAGCTACAGACTCAGCTTCTTACCTCTGCAATGGTGTTTATCTGGTTGAGACTCTCTCTCACTTTTGTGCAATCCGCAGTGCTCAGTGTTGTTGAGTCCTTCAAATTGGAGAAGTAGGAGAGTACGTCTCTGCCACACTGCTTACATGCTTCTAACAGGTCTAACAATTTGAAAACATAATGTAAAGTCTGCGCAGAACGGTATGACCAATATTATAAATGCACAACAACAGAGTCAAGTATTTTGTTTCAAGTTCTCTCATGTACTCACCCTGGACCCAACCCACAGGTCTTCTTTGACATTGTAAATTATGAAACAAACAGAAACCAGCCAGGATTACTACTCATAGACCTGCTGATCAAACTGAGTAAAGCTTAACTGTGCTGTACTTGTGGCCAAACAAGTACCATCCCTGTCCACCAAAAAGTCAGAACACACATAAGAAAGCAATATCAAAGAAGATCCCCATTGCAACTAATAATCTTTTAAAAAAAAACGTCAATAAGAACAAAATAATCTTAAAGAAATCAATAAACCCATTTCTTTATTTTGACAAATTATCACTGATTTTTTAAGAGCAGCAAATACACACAATCCGCTTGCACATAGAACACACTTAAGAGTCCGAACTAGAGATAAGCCTTCATCTTAAGATATGCCCACTTAATTACCTGTACCAAGTCACAGGAAGATGGAATGTGAAACGTTGGGCTGTTTCTGTTCCCTTCTTCCCTATTAAGGTAGAATTTCATGAAAGATGCAGAGAGCGTTAGAACAGAGGAGGGAAGATTGAACTGTGCGGGGTGGGGTGGGAGGTTAGGAGACAGAGTAAGGAGGGAAAGGCGGAATGGGGGTGGGAGAGACAGAGCTGGGTGGTACGAGAGAAGGCAGCCTGGGGAGAGACGGACCAGATGAAGGGAAATTAAGGAGAGATGGAGGGACGGAAAATGAAGAGTATTGTTCCTGCAGTGTAAAAGTGTGCAGTTATGAGGCTGGCTATCTGTTTGGTGTCACTCCCCCATCCACTGGTCTAAACTCTTGAAAATACTTATTGCTTAATTTCATCCACACATTTTCATCAACTCTCTGTGATCTTCTGAAAAAGTGGGAAAGCCTGTTATTCTGCACCCATTGGCAAAGCATCTTTCATCCTGAACTTCTCACAATGTGGTCACTGAAAGGACCAATTCACAGAATTCTCTTTCTGTACCACGTCATCAGCACGTGCACAGTAAGAGGAGTGTGGAGGGATACAGGTAATTAGAGTGAATTGTGCAAAGATAAGTTGGACTATAGAACCTGTGTTTGTGCCATGGATTCAATGCAATTCAAATTGATCCAAATTAGGGAGGAAATTGGAGGAGGGAAAATAAGATTCCACCTCAAGCTCTGGTTGAACTTATACTGAGCTGATTTTGCTGCTTTTCTGGGAATGATGTGCACTCGGGGTTGAATCACTGTCGGCTGAAAGGGTGACTCTGCTAACATATTTCGATGTGGATAGGTTACCAAAAAACATTAGGAAGGAATACTTCCTTCATCTCAACTCTACCCCCAGTGCTCTGGATCTCCTAATGATTTGTTAAAATACTTTAGTAAGAATATCTATATCCAATTGTTAAATTGCTGAAATTAAGAATTTATTTCCAAATTATCCCCAATTTCTGGGGAAGCTTGAGGCAAGAGATTAGAAAATGTAGAAAATGTTGGTACCAGTAGGTAAACTGCCCATTTCAGACAAATTATCCCCTTGTAAACTAGTGTGCAATTGAAATGTCAGGATATTTCATGATCACCCACCATTCATTCCAAATCATATCTAGGCAAGAACCCTGCACCTCTCGGCCAGCAGCTGAGGAGACAGCAGTGGCTGTTTGTTTGGAAAAACGCAAGAACTAATTGTTCCACCTTAAGCACCTGTCTGCACACAGCAGAGTGACGGCGTTACTCACCGTCTGCACACAGCAGAGTGACGGCGTTACTCACCGTCTGCGGACAGCAGAGTGACGGCGTTACTCACCGTCTGCGGACAGCAGAGTGACGGCGTTACTCACCGTCTGCGGACAGCAGAGTGACGGCGTTACTCACCGTCTGCACACAGCAGAGTGACGGCGTTACTCACCGTCTGCACACAGCAGAGTGACGGCGTTACTCACCGTCTGCGGACAGCAGAGTGACGGCATTGGTAACTGCAGACAAAAGACGTTACTTACTATCAGCCTGCTCCATTGGAACCATATGGGAGGTGGCACTACCCTGAACAATGGTGTCACTCATCAAATGGGTAAAGAGGGTCACTGACTGCAGCAGGCTGCTAGCATCTGAAAAATAAATAAATATTTGAGAGAATTAAAAAACTGAGCACAGTAATGCCTAATATAAGATCTAACTTACATGGTATACAATGATTTCCTGTCCTTATCATAAATAATTTCCCACTCCTTTCATCACTATTCCTACCCCCGAAGGTATTGATCATGCTGGCATACACTTTCCAGGCACTGTCTGGAACTTGATCAACCATGAGAACCACATCCATTAAAGAAAAAGCACAAGGTCAAAAATAGAAACTGTAATGACAACAACACAGTAATCATTTCAATTTGCAACTCCCCAGGTAACTAAACAGTCAATTTTCACTGCATTTAAGTGCCAACAGGTGAGTGAGAATAAAAAATATTGGGAATTAGAGGGATATGGGTAATCTTGTACAAAAAAACCCCAGAACCAGTCAGGTTTATCAGGCAATTGGGAAGACAAATTACCCTCGTACTTATTACAATGGAGTTGCAGTAAAACAGTAAAGAAGTGTTGCGGCATTTAATGAGTGTTTGATGCAACCAAACTTTGCATGTTGTATGGTTTCCTTAACTCACTAAGGAAGGATATATTTGCTGTAAAGTGTAGTTACAAAGAGTTCACAGGATTCCCTGCAGTGATGAAACAGCAGCCCTATAAGGAGAAAGTGACTTGACTGGGCACATGTTCCCTAGACTCTGCAAGGATAAATGGTGATCTCTTGGATCACATGAATGTTGAGAGGCTGCTTTGCCTGGCAAGGGTCTAGAACTATAAGTTCAAGTTCATTGTCATGGACCTACACATCCAGGGTATAAGTGCCATGAAAATTAGCTTTTGCAGCAGCACAGCACATTACAGACATGACAAACATCAATTACATAAACTTAAATTAACATAAATTATACATAACTTACACAACACAATAAACAAAAATAACATAACGACATTAGCGCAAGTTCAGGGAAATGTAGTCAGAGATAGAATTAGGGTTTTTCAGGTTGGTTCAAGAACCTGACGGCAGTGGGGAAGAAGCTGTTGTTGAACCCTGAGGTGTGGGTCTTCAGGCTCCTGTACCTCCTGCCTGATGGCAGCATCGAGAAGAGGGCATGGCCTGGATGGTGGGGGACCTTAATCATGGATGTTGCCTAAGAAATTGCCTCTTGTAGAGGTCCTCGATGGTAGGGAGTGCTGCACCCATGATGGAACTGGCTGAGCCCACCACCCTCTTGCATTCCTGTGCATTGGAGTTTCCATAACAGGCGGTGATTCAACCAGTCAGAATACTTTCCGCTGTACATCTATCGAAGTTTGTCAGAGTCTTCGGTGACATGCCGAAGAGACGCCGCCATGCCCTCTTCATGGTTGCGTCTATGTGCTGGGCCCAGGGTAGGTCCTCCCAGATGTTGACACCCAGGAACTTGAAGCTGCTCACCCTTTCCACTGCAGACTTTCCAATGAGGACTGGTGCTAGTTCGCCTGACTTCCCCTTCCTGAAGTCCACAATCAGTTCCTTGGTTTTGGTGACGTTCAGCACGAGGTTGTTGTTTTGACACCACTCAACCAGCTGACCCATCTCACTCCTATATGCCTCCTCACCACCATCTGTGATTCTGTCAACAACTGTGGTGTCATTAGCGAATTCGTAGATGGCATTGGAGCTATGCTTAGCCACACAGTCGTAAGTGTAGAGAGAGTAGAGCGAGGGGCGCATGCAACCGAGTTGATGGTCAGTGAGGAGGTTTTCGATCCGTCCTGATTGTGGTCTCCCAGTGAGAAAGTCAAGGATCCAATTGCAGAAGGAGGTACAGAGGCCCAGGTCTTGGAGCTTGACAATAACCTTTGAGGGGATGATGGCATTGGACGCAATGCTGTCATCATGGTCTGAGAATAAGGGGTTGCTTAGTTAGAGCCAAAGGAAAAATTTCTTCACTCAAGGACTTCGACCATTAGAATTCTTCATCAGAGACGGATGTGGAAGCTTGATTATTCAGTAGATTCAAGCCTGAGATCGATAGCTTTTTTAAATACTTAAGAGAATCAAGGAATATGGTGATGGTGCAGAAAGGCGGATTCACATTAGAACATCAGGCAGTCGATCAGTCGAAAAGCCTGCTCTCAATCCTCTCTCTCATGGAGGTATGATGCTCTGTTGCAATACTGAGGGAATCCTGCACTGGCAGAGATGCCATTTTTCAGATGAATGCTAAACTAAGGGCCCACCTGCCCTCAGATGGATTCAAAACTCCCATGGGATTAAATCAAAGATGATTGAGGAGCTCTCCCCAATTGCAAGGACTGAGGTTTGTTCTCAGATTAACATCACCAAAATACATGACCTGATCCTGATCTTTGTAGCTGTGTTTCCAACAGTGCCCAGATTTCACATAGAAACAGGACACAGCCCTACTCGATTCATTGACTGAGTAGTAGTCCTTCCTCTGGGTTGATTGTTATATGACCTACTGGCTATTTGTTTGCCATCAAGGACACCCATTTCAAATGGAGAGCATTCCCTCTGTACTGTTCTGCAATGGCAAAGGAATATAAAGAAGTGGAGAAATGCAAGTCAGTCTATGAAGCCTGCTTTTCCTGACTTCTCCACTGCAGAAAAACCCACCCCTTTTAGTTCTTGCTTTAAACACTCATTGTCTGCAAACTACCAGATTCCGGTAACGTGACTAGTTGGAGTCAGGGAGGAGCTGAAAAGAAACAGTCAAGGACCATGGTAACTTTCAGTACCACAACCAATGCATGACAATGTGAGCTGTACGGGTCTGTGGCACCTTGACTGGAGAGCATCAGGTTCCTAAATCAATTCCCAAAACAACTTTAGAGCACAGTCCATACGGGAGTCAGTGTGGCTTTCTACAAGCAGCAGCCCCAGCCTTCAGTGCACTCATGGCTACTCCTTGTGATTACCCTGCTTGTAGCTACTCCTAAAGCTCCTCTTCCTGCAACCAAACCGATGCCTAGAATGGACTGTTCTTGAGCACTGAGCTTCTGATGGAGAAGCAGAATAAATATTCAAGAAAGCAAACGAATTGGACAACGAAACAACACTAATACGCTGACACCAATGTAGATATTCCCCTATCATGCATACAGATTTCTCTTAAACAAAACTTGGTCACAGTCCTAAAATCAATCCTGCCCATGATTACTGAACGAGTTGAGCAGTGGGTAACCTTAAATATATCCTAAGGATATTACTGGAACCCGACTTGAACTGAAATTCCCACCTGCCTGGGCCAGGGGAATATGATTCTGAAATGGCTGAACAAAGTCACACACACTACAAACCAAGTAGTTAGTGTTTGTCACATTGATAGTCCCTCAAATCTCACCTGATTTGTCAGATAGATACTTTGTATGTCCATTCTGTAGTCTGTTGAGGGAATCCAGTGTAACCTGAGCTCTTGTGATGAGATAATCTGCAGAAAGAAATCGGCTACATTAGGGTTCAACGTTAGTTTATAAGTTTCTCTCGCTGATTTACATAAAGCTGCTTCAGTATGATCAGCACAGCATTAAAAGTTTTTCTTTGGGTGTGAAGAATGGGACGTAGTCTCCACAGTTCCCCTCCTATATCTCCAAACCACACAATGCTGGCAAACCTCACTTATATAGGAGCAGAAGTTGAAAAATAATCTCCAGAGTGTTACAATCACTTGGGATCATAACTCCACCTCCCATCCCTGCTCTCATCCAGCAAGGCACCAAGGTATAAACACAGATGCACAAATTGACCCTTCAAAGTGCTCTCTGACTTTTGCCAGACCGACTGTGTTAATTTCCAGAGGACAAGTCAGAACTGCTCTCCTGATTCCACGTCTTCCAATGACTAAGTGCCTAATGATCCAGTTAAAGGTAGCAGCATGCAGTTAAGGTTCACCTCCTACCACTGCACAACATGCCTGCTAAATCTGGCCTGAAGTCCACTGTTCTATGGTGTTCCAATTCAATGACTCGCACAGCTATCAGCTTTTACCAAGCTGGTAATCAGGAATTTAATTCATAGGTTTTTACCTGTTCCTCTGACTAGCCGGCCTGCTGCAGCTCTTTCAGGCTACACTGTTACACCTGGGTGTTCCTCTGCACAGTATCAACCATTTCCCAAAGTCACACAGGAACTGTCATGAGAGACGTCATGTGTGTCCCTGAGAGAGGGTAGCAGCTGACAGTGCCTCTGTCCCAGCTGTCCACCTCCTAGACTTCAGTGCTACTGTGGGTGCCACTCATGTTTGTTTTCTGTAGGAATGGGGAGTTGGCTCCTCGCAATACCTGAAGCAAGTAAATAGCTCGAGCTTTTCCCAACAGTGCAGAGCAAGTTAGATTTATAAAGAGCAAAGGACACAAAGGGACAGAATGCTGCTTTCTGCGTAGCAAGTTTTCCATTTCTCTGTGAACATGCAATCATATGAATTAGAAGCAGGAGGAGGTACAGCCCCTCGAACCTGCTCCACTGTTTAATAAGACCACGGCAGATCTGATCGTAACCTTAATTTCACTTTCAAACTAGTCCCACTTGCCAGCTCTCAGTCAGTAACTGCAGGTGACGCCAATGAAGCAGACAAACGCATTGGGAACCACCCAGCCCCTCAAGCCTGTTCCAGCATTTAATAAGATCATGGGTGATCTGATTATGACTCCAACTCCACATTCCTATCTATCCGCAGAACCTTTTGTTCCTTGCTTAACAAGAACCTATCCACCCCTTCCTTAGAAATATTCAGAGGCTCTGTTTCCATTGGCCTTTGAGGAAAAGAGTTCCGAAGTCTGTATCAGGAAAGAGGAAGTGTTAGAAATAGGCATCAAAGTTGGCATGGATGAGGTGGCTCGAAAGGGACTGTCTCTGTGCTGCATAATATGACTGTGACCCATAATCCTCAGTTTAAACAACTTGCCTCACCTCTATCTTAAATTGGGGGGTGGCAGGGGGAAATGACCCTTATTTTCAAAAAGTGGCCCCAAGTATTAAATCATCCCATAAGATGAAATATCTTCATCTTCTTCACGTGCACCTCGTCAAGCCCTCTCAGGATCTTCAACGTTTTAATCACGTTCCTGCCCACTCTTCTGAACACAAATGGATGGCCTAGCATGTCCAAGCTCTCCTCACATGAAAACCTGGCCATTTCCAGGTATTTGTCAAGTAAACTTTCAAACACTATGTACTAACATACAGTGAAATGATTCTGCCCAAAATATGCACATCTCTTCCCTGATCCTTAATATTTAAAAGTTATTTTGATCTCAAACCTTTCAGTAAATCAGCTTCAATACTGCTTCACATTCTATTATTTACAACCAACTACATTTGGTTCAAATTCTGGCCAGCCTCTTACTTTCTGTATTTACCTGCAGAACTGGTGCAGCCAACGTGAAGGGGGTCCTCCAACCTGTTAAGAGCATCCTGAATGATTCCCTCTGCTTCCTCAACTGCAGAGCGCAGAAGAGCAAACTGTTCATCAAGTAGCTGCTTCTGCAGAGCTTGCTCATGGCTCTCCTGAAGAATGCAGACACATAAACCTGGCATGATATCCAAAGCATGCAAGCCCGTCCAGTCACACAGGGCAACCCAAACACACCCCCAGGCCAGGTACACAGCTCAACCAATTCACACATCCAGCCCAGTCACACAGCACAATTCAAACACATACCCAGCACAGTCACACAGCACAATTCACATACCCAGCCCAGTCACACAGTAAAATCAAACACACTGAGCCCTGTTACACAGGGTAACCAAATAACCCAGTAGCTTGAACAAACTGAAGGCAGATTACTGAATACACCAGCACATGTGCCAGTATGGCTCAACTGGAAGCTCACCCTACTGAGTATATCATCTAGGCAGACACTTTAATAGCACACAGAAGGAATGGTGCATGCAGACAATGTTCTATTGGTAAGACATTTAACCAAGTCTCATCAACCTATTGTGGTAGATGTTAAAGATCACGTCCAAAGAAGAGGGCATTCTTGCTCACAGAATAACCACAAGCAGGCCATTCACCTCAGCAAACAGCTCAACTGGTGTTGTAAGATAGTCAAAGGCTGACTTCAGTTTCAGTCCTGACCAGAGCAACTGATCCATGTACCTTTTCATTCAGCTGATTCTGCAGCCCCTCAACCGTTCGACTAGTGCTGTCCTTCTCCGCTGACAGGGCCTCCTTCACCTGCTCCAGCTCATCACGCAGTGTGGTTAATGTGCTCTCCTTCTCATCCACGGCCTGGCTTAGTGCCACCTTTTCTGATGTCAGCGATTCGATGGTCGATGCCATTACAGTGCTTGCCTGACGGGATCAGACAAACAGGAAAAAAATTAAGGAAGCATCTTGGATTTACTGAAGGAATTACTTCTATGTCTTAAAGCAATCAATTGGTGTCCATTATGGTGAATGTTTCCAGCATTTTCTACTTTTAATAAAATGAGCAGTTAAACTTATTGCCAAAATTAATCAATTATCCATTTTACAATGTTTATTAATAGTCAGATGTGAGAGAGACCCAAGTTTAGGTAACACTTGCTCTGGGCTCAAGTTTTTAATGTTGAGAATGAACCTCCGTTCTCCCTGCCTCACCCCAGGTATCTGTCCTCTTCCCAATCTGAAGACAAGTAAATAATTTTCCCAATAAATGGATTATTGTAGCAATAGGAAAACTAGTTTCATCCTTGATTACACAAACATCACCCTCACTGTGGAAACTGGTGACGTCAACCTTATCAGCTGGGTGTCCAGATCCATGAGGATCAGGACAATCATCTCATTGTGATTGCTGTCAGATCCCATAAAGATTCTCCAAACACAACCTGCTTTAATTCAAATACAATCTGTATGTTTTTCTTTACAGCATGGCACCATTGGTTGAAGCTACACATAGGATGTGATTGCGCTGGTGAGAGTGCAGAGCAGATTCAATAGGATGTTGCCTGGATTGAAGGACTTCAGTTATTGGGAAATAATGGATAGGTTGGGATTGGAGCGAAGTAGGATGAGGGGTGACTTGATACAAGCATATAAGATTATGGGAGGCATAAATAGGATATAGTCTAAACCTTTTTTCTATGGTATGGGTATCAAAAACAAGAGAGCATAGGTTTAAGGTGAGAGGAAGGAAATTTGAAGAGGATCTAGGTGAGTGAGTTAAAGGGGATCTGTCTAAGTTTTTTTTTAACCCAGAGGAGGTGGTGGAATCAGATGCAATTACTACATTTAAAAGGCACTTAAATAGATACTTAAGTAGGCAAGGCATAGGAGGATACAGTCCTAATGCTGGCAAATTAGTGCAGACGGGTAAAGAGGTCGACAAGGACATGGTGAGCTGAAGGGCCCGTTCCTGTGCTGTACGACTATGAATAAAAGCAAGAGGCGGCTTCCTGTTCTGAACTCACTTCCCACACAATCTCCAAAGGCAAAGAAAGTGGAGAGGTGGTGCAGTCTGCAAGTGGCTTTGTACATCTCCTAAAGCTCTGTTATGTAACAAAGGGAGGTCTTAAGTCCAGCCATCAAGCTGACTCAGAGTTGGGAATTTAAAATAAACTAGAGATAAGAAGAACACTTGAACAATCAGTGCTCCTGTGCTGAAGCCTTACGCCTGATCAGGGTTGTAGTGGTGGGGCTTGGATTGATCCATTTAACTTCAACCAAGGAGTGCAACAAACCCCCACTAAATATTCTCCCCTCAACCCATGGACATTTCAGATGCAGTGAATGTTGTGATCAGGAACATCAAACCTCATTGTTTTAACCTCTTTCTATCTGGGATGTTCAGGTGATGTGCAGCCTGCCCCAAGCATCTCAACAGAAGAGCTCCGGATCCAATCTGGAATCCCATGGTTTACGATGCCCATTTTCACAGAACCAGTACACAAATCATTTTAACCTTACTGTTCAGTGAGTCCATACATATCGGCCAAGTAAATGGAACGGGGGTTCCAGACCTCACTCTCTAATCGTGAAAGTCATTCCTGTATAATCTCACCTGTTTAGAGTCTTCGTGTGAGCTCTTCAAGGACACTACTTCGTCATTCCTGGATTGGAGCTCCTCCTGTAGAGTTTCTAACTTGTGAGTCTGCTCCTGCTCCTATTGTTTGAGGAAAGAGAAATTCATCATCTTTAAAGGCAGCTATTCAGAGGCACCAAAGTGCCTCTTCTACCTAAGAGGCAAAGGGCTGAAGAAGGAGGAATCCGGTAAGAGATGGGAGTGGACCACAGAATAAAGTTGTTACAGCCTTTTGCCTCTTCTACCTATCACCTCTCAGCTTATTACACCTTCTCCCCCTCCCCCACCTTCCCCCCTCACCTGAACTCACCTATCGCCTAAACTCACCTATCTCCTGCAGGCATGTACTCCCCCCCCTTCTCCCCACCTCTTGTTCTGGCTTCTGCCCTCTTCCTTTCCAGTCCTGATGAAGGGTCTCGGCCCGAAACGTCAATTATTTATTGGATGGATACTGCCTGACCTGCTGAGTTTCTTCAGCACTTTGTGTTTTTAGATCTAGGCTCCTCTTAACTTAATTCAAGAATGTCTTTGTTGATCCTGCTCTGTTCCAAAGTTCTCTCAGCCTTCCCAACCTTCCTCATAACTGCAACTTTCCAGTTCTGGAGACATCTCAGTAAATCTTCTCTGCACCGTTTCTGGTCTAATCACATCTTTCCCATATCGTGACAGACAGGAAGTATGCAGCTGTGGTCTTAACTAGTAACAGAAAATGCTGGAGGAATGGAGCCAGTCAAGCAGCATCTGTGGAAAGAGAAAACAGTTAATATTTTGGGTCAGAGCTGAGGAAGGGTCCCTGACCCTTTCCACAGATGCTGCTTGAATGGATGAGTTCTTCCACAGTTTTCTGTTTTTCTTTCAGATTCCAGCATCTACAGTGTTATTTGTTTTCTGTGGTCTAGCTCATGTCGTATACAGTTTCCAGCAAAACCTCCCTGCTCTTTTTTCCTATGCCTCTGCTAATAAAGGAAAACATCCCACAAACCTTCCTAACCACATCCTCTGCCCCTCCACACCACTTACTGTGGATTCCCGTGCCTTTTGCATTAACTCACACTTTTGCAGATTATATTTCATTTAGCACTTTTCTCGCGAACTGACCAGACCATCCATAATTTCCTGTACCTGAATGTATTCCTGCTCTAGGTCAACCACATGGCTGATGTTTACATCCTCTGCAGATTTTTTTTTATCATTTACCCACACAACATAGGAGGAGGCCATTCACCCACTAAGTCTATGCTGGCTCACAGAGCAATCTCAATCCCTCACTAATTTTTCCTCTGTAACCTATTCTCCCTACATTCCCACCAACTCCCCTCAGATTCTACCACTCAGTTACACTCTGGGGACAATTTGCAGTCACCGATTAACCTACCATCCTGCATATTTTTGGGATGTGGGAGGAAACTGGATAACCTGGAGGAAACACACATAGTCACAGGCAGAACATCCAAACCAGAGGTTAGCATTCAACCCCAGTAGATTCCTGGCACTGTGTTAGTTTTACTAGCTGTACCACTGTGCCATGGCCTCATTCAAGTCTAAATCATTAACATGTACAACAACAAGCAAGAAACCGAGTACCGAGTCTTGGGAATTCCACTGGTAACAGCTTTCCAATCACATCCTACAACCAGTACCATTTCCTTCCTGCAACTGAGCTAACTTTGCCACTCTCCTTTGGATCCCATGCACCCATTTTAGCACCTGCTACGTGGAACCCTGTCAAAAACCCTGCTAAAATCCGCAACGGCTACATCAAACACACTGCTCTCATCAAAAAGGGTGCCAAATATAAGATTCCTAGCAAATAGGCAATTTTGAATTGAATTTTGTTTGGCTTTATCTTCACATGTGCCAAAGTGTCAAGGAATCTGCAAAATTGATGATTCATATAAATATCCAGCAAACACTGCTGGAAGTGTCAGTGGGTCTACCTGGAACAGGGGCAGGACCAGGTTTGGCTGCAGTATTCTGTAGCCAGGCAAACACCCTCTGTCCACACTTACATATGAACAACTAATTGCATTAATATAGCACCTTTGATACAGTAAGAAGATCCCAAGATGTTCTACAGGAACACTAGCAAACAAAAATTGATTCTGAGCTACATGACCTATTAGAACTAGGAAGAATTTTAAGTATAATCTTAAGGGAGTGAGAGGAAGAGAGATATAGGGAAGGAGAGTCAGCCAGGGGTGGGGGATATGAAAGAGGGGGAAGAGGTACATCGTTAAAAAACCTGGAGAAGTCGTACAAGATCCGGGATTAGGTTACCAGTGAACCAGACTGAAATTACTGCTCCAGCTTTTGGGTCACATCCTGATACCATTCAACAGAAGAAAGGGATTTCTCATTTACTGCAACTTGGCCAGATGATAAACTCACTTTCTGCTGCATATCGTCTTTCAGCTGCTGCACAGCTTCCTCCAGCTCCTTCTTCACCTGTTCCATGTCCTCCTGCGTCTGACGAAACAAAGTCATTTGCTTCATGACCTCTGCATTCTGTAAAAATTAGAGTATGGGTTGTCAGTCAGGAAGATAGGTGGATGACATTGAAAGCAACACACTAGGCCAGTGACTCTAACCAGCAGCTTCCTAAAACCTTCAGAGCTTCAGTAGTCATCACTCTTGTGAGCTGCTCAACAATTTCAGCGAAGTTTCACTTATTGAACTATACAGCAATTCAACTTATCATCAATATTCCTCCTTTGCCTGCCATCTTAAAGACCGATCCGAATTATAAAACATTGCATTTCCTCTAATTCTATTGTAAAATATCTTAAATGTGCCACTACTAAATCTGGAAATGATCTCTGCGTCTCTGGAATGACTTCATTGAAAAACTGATCTAGTTTTCTGATACTAATCCTGGTGAGGTCAAGTAACCAAATAATGGGAACTGAGCCCAAATTCATGAATTACAACTTTAGCCCTTGATCTGCAGAATAATGGGACTGCTGTTTTACATACAAGAGAAAACAAATACTGGCACTTTTTCAGCTCTACCTTCAGGTTTCTTGCTACATTTTAGGGTACCAAGCAGAGTGATTGCAGGCACTGTTGGAAATGCTCAGCAGGTCAGGCAGCATCAACAGAAAAAGAGACACATGTCAACATTTCAGGTCAATGACTTTCATCATGCAAAATGATTGCTAAATAGCAAGCAAATCACTGCCAACTATAAAATTGACCCCAAAGTGGAGATTCCAACAAGGTGTTATACTGATGAAGGGCTCTCCTGAAACATGACTACACTGAACTACTGAGAGAATCCCATATCCAAATTAAGAGTGCATACTTCACACTAAATGTGAACAGAATTCTCCAACTCCAATAAAAATAAAAATACAGGAAATACTCAATACGTCAAGCTTTATCTGTGAAGAGAGAAGCAGACTGATAAAGCTAATCAACCTGAAATGCTCTCTCCATTGATATTCACAGGCCATTGCATGCGTCAGCATGGTTCTGACTGCTGAACTTCAGAACAGAACCATGGAACAAGCTGGAGGGCAGATGCAGACATATCTCACCTCATGCTCTGCCAGTAGACCCACACACTGAATCCAAGGGCATTCATAATATGCAGAGTCAGATACACTTCATACCTGGCCCCTCATCAGGCTGGTCCGCTGCTTGCAGCCCAATCACTGCTTGTGCTGCCTTGCCAAACAAACACAGCGATAACACTGGCAGTGCATTGAGAACCATGCAGCCAACATATGTTTGTACAGCGGTTCAGAGTGATAGCAACCACAGGGCACAGGCTCGGACCAGAGTAATCTGGCTCATTCTCCTCCGATGAAAAGTCATGGACCTGAAACATTAACTGTTTCTTCCTCTCAACTGATGCTGCCTGACCTGACGAGTATTTCAAGCATTCGCCAATGTTGCACCAATGACCGCATTGGCACTTAATAATCAGAACTAACTGAGGCAAGTTCCCTGACGACTTGGTTGACCCGTCGTCAGTGTGTTAATGGGATGGGAGATTTGTTCCCTGTTTGATGTTGCCTCAGAATCCGACCCCAGCAAAGTCAGCAACTTCAGGTAAAGCAGAAAGAAAAATGGCAAACATACTACTCAAATGATATGTATTTCCCATCATTTATCTTTAAGATGTCTTGCATCTGAACACCTAGTGTGTCATTTTAAGTATCAACCCCATCACATTCATTTCTTAGTCCTAATTTTATCACTTTTATGACAGGAATACAAGTGCATAATTCGCTGAAAGCGGCGTCACAGGTAGACAGGGTGGTGAAAAAGGTGTTTAGCATGCTAGCCTTCATCAGTCAGGGCATTTAGTATAGGAGTTGGGATATTATGTTGCAGTTGTACAAGTCGTTGGTGAGGCCGCACTTGGGAGTACTGTGTACCGTTTTGGTCACCCTGTTATAGAAAAAATGTGGTTAAACAGGAAAGAGTGCAGAAAAGATTTACGAGGATGTTGCCAGGATTAGAGGGCCTGAGTTATAGGGAGAGGTTGGAGAGGCTAGGTCTTTATCCCTTGGAACATAGGAGAATGAGGGGCAACTTTATAGAGGTGTTTAAAATTATGAGAGGCATAGATATGGTTGATGATAACAGTCTTTTCTCCAGATTAGGGGAGTCCAGCTGGTCATTGACTTCAGGAAAGGGGGCAGTGTACATGCACCTGTCTACATCAACGGTGCTGAGGTAGAGAGGGTTGCGAGCTTCAAGTTCCTGGGAGTGAACATCACCAACAGCCTGTCCTGGTCAAATCACGTTGATGCCACAGCCAAGAAAGCTCACCAGCACCTCTACTTCCTCAGGAGGCTAAAGAAATTTGGTTTGTCCCCTTTGACTCTCACCAACTTTTACCGATGCACCATAGAAAGCATCCTATCTGGATGTATCATGGCTTGGTACGGCAACTGCTCTGCCCAGGACCGCAAGAAGCTGCAGAGCTGTGGACACAGCCGAGCGCATCACAGACACCAGCCTCCCCTCCTTGGACTCTTGTTGACTTCTTGTTTACTTCTTGTTGACTTGGTGTAGCAGCCAGCATAATCAAAGACCCCACCCACCCGGGACATTCTCTCTTCTCTCCTCTTCCATCGGGTAGAAGATACAGGAGCCTGAGGGCACACAGCACCAGACTTAAGGACAGCTTCTACCCCACTGTGATAAGACTATTGAACGGTTCCCTTATACAATGAGATGGACTATGACCTCACGATCTATCTTGTTATGACCTTGCACCTTATTGCACTGCACTTTCTCTGTAGCTGTGACACTTTATTCTGTACTGTTATTGTTTTTACCTGTACTACTTCAATGCACTCTGTACTAACTCAATGTAACTGCACTGTGTAATGAATTGACCCGTACAATCGGTTTGTAAGACAAGCTTTTCACTGTACCTCGGTACAAGTGACAATAATAAACCAATACCAATACTAGGTGGCATACGTTTAGGGTGAGAGAGGAAAGATTTCAAAGGGACCTGAGGGGCAACTTTATCATGCAGGGGGTGGTAAATATATGGAATGAGTTGCCAGAGGAAGTGGTTGAGGCGGGTACAGTAGTATCACTTAAGAAGCAATTGGATAGGTATATGGAGGGGTGGGGCTTGGAGGGATATGGGCCGAATACAGGAAATTGGGACTAGTTGGGTGGGCATCATGGTCAGCATGAACTGGTTGGGCCAAAGGGCCTGTATCCGTGCTGTATTGCTCTATGACTCTATTTTGTTATTCCAGGGATAGTGCCTGTCACACCTCAGAGTGACAACTTCTTGCTGAAAACTGCAGTGAAATGCAATAAAGGCATGTTTCCGTCTTCTCTCACCCTCCACACCTCCCAACATTGCAATATCATTAAACTCAGTTTCTCAGCTACATCAGAATTTCTTAAGCCATTTAAGCTCAATTATTACTCCCCTGATTAATCCATGTATTTAATTCTCTCATTCCAGTGTCTGCTTGCTGGGAGATCCAACATTATTTAATTAACTGGCTTTGGCATTATTTAATCTATTTAATTTCATATACTTATACATTTATTGAATCCCTTATCTCCAATTTTATTTAGTTAATCCTCCAATAATAATATTTATTTGACACAGGGGATTATTATTAACCACATAGATCTATATACAGATATTAGAAACTTCTGTAATTGCCATCCATCTAGTTGTAATGATTTAGGACTATACTTTATTTCAAAATTTATACTTTTATCACATGCAAATATTTACAGTGCTAACTCCTTTGTAAACTGCCACTTGTAATATTGTTTCAGCTTCCTTATTAGCAGGAGATCCAAGTACAGAAGTGAAGATATTTTGTGGCAATTACTTCGGGCCCTGGTGAGACCATACATGCAGTATGTGCAGTTTTGGTCTACTATCTAAAAAAATATGTTTGTCACAGAGGGAATGCAATGGACATTGGAGACACAAGAGACTGCAGATGCTGGAATCTGGAGCAACAAACAATCTGCTGGAGGAACTCAGCAGGTTGAGCAATATCTGAGGGATGAAAGGAATTGTCGACATTTTGGGTTGAAACCCTGCATTAGGACTGAGAGTGGACAGGTGAGCTGGCTGGGATAGAGAGAAGGGGAGTGGCAAGAAAGCATTGAACATTCACCAGACAGGCTAATGGAATGGCAGATTTGCCATACAAGGAGACGAGGCTTGAGAGGAGATGTCATCAAAACTTACAAAATTCTTACAAGGCTCGACAGGGTGAACGTAGGGAGGATGTGTCTGTCCTCTGGCTGAGGAACTCGGAGTCATGGTCTCAGAATAAGGGACAGGCCAATGAGTATTGAGATGAGCAGAAACTTCTTCAGCAAGGGGGTGGTAAATCTTTGGAGTTCTCTACCCTGGAAGGCTGACATTCAAAATAGATGGGAGAGATTTCGGAATATTAAGGGAATCAAAGGATATGGGGACAACACGGGAAAGTAAAGCTGAGGTAGATCTGCCATGATGATAAGGAATGGCAGGAAGGGTTGAAAGGCCAGATGGCTACTCCTGCTCCTAATTCCAATGTTTTTATCTTTTATTATCTGTTCAGCTACAACTTAAATAACTTACTTCCATGCTCTTCTCCTCTTAACTTGGGATCTTCCATCTAGCAACATTTATCAATCATTTAACTGTGTTGGGAAAAGGGAGCTATTGTTAAAGTAAAAAAACTAAACTGCTTTTAATGTAAAACTTACCTTTATGCTGAGCAAATACATGGCCGTCACTCTTTGCAACTGAAATTTATGTAGGTAGTAACAAGCATAAGCTGCAACAGTAAAAGTTACGAGCTAGGATGAACTCATGGGTACCAAATAGTCTTTTTCAGGATGCTTATAAGGACAACGTTATTGATTTTCTAGCATGCCACTCACTCCATTCATGTGACCACTCCTGATCAATATCTGGTTCACTGTTATACGCTGCCCATATTGTTATGTTTTCTACTGCTCCTTTGTATTACTCAGCTGTGCCCCGACTGTTCTATTAATTTATTGATCTGTTGATTTGAAAATTGAAATCTCAGGAAGGTGTTGTTCCATGCATTAATTAATTTGTGCACAGTGTGCCCAATTAAATAGTTAATTCGGTGTCAATTTATTCAGTTGCTGATAAACTATTTATTGATTTGAACATGGCTACTTCTCTTTTATTTACTGGCCCACCATCAGTTCCATGAATTAATTTGGTGCGTCCTTGGCTCCAAAATTTAATACAGCTGCGTTCACATGACTTGGTGGTAACTGTGTACTACTGTATTATCAATTTATGGAATTACTGCTGTCTACTGCTGTATAATCAGTGAGTGCCTATGGCTTAATTTTCTTATGACTGCCGCTCTGTAAAGGTAATAATTAGCTAGGCTGCAACCTTTGACAACTTCATGCCACAGTTAGTGAATTGTGAAGCATGTAGGTTGCATGATGTCAAAAATATATGTTCTGTTCTACCCTGAGTTATTTATTTTACCTCGTCTGTAATGGCAGAGGTCACCTCATCACTTTGATACAATTGATACGAACATTATACTGGTCCTGATTGAAATAGTAAATGATAGGAGATCCACGGATCAATTTAATTGCCTGTAACCATTCTAATTAAACACTTTTCAAGAAAAAAGGAGCCTGTCTGACCATCATGTCAGTGCGCAGCTCTTACGGAGCCCTCTAGTTTATCCTTGCTCCATCTCCACCAGCCTGCAATATATACTTCAAATCTACTCATAGAGTCAGGGTTCTACAGCAAAAAAACAGGCCCTTCAGCCCATCACGTCTATGCCGACCGTCATGCCTATCTCTACCAATCCCACCTGCCTGCATTAATTCCATATCCCTCTATGCCCTGCTCATTCAAATACCTGTCCAGATGTCTCTTAAATGTTGTTACTGTTCCTGCCTCCACCACCTCCTCTGCCAGCTCATTCCAGACACCACTTGCTCTTTATGTGAAAAACTTACCTCTCAGATCTCCATAAACTCACTTCCCTCCAGCTTTAGATATCCTTACCATGGCTATCTATGCCTCTCATAATTTTATCATGTCACCTCTCAGTCTCCTTAGCTCCAGGGACAAAAGACAATCCAGACTCTCCCTATAAACCAAATCCTCCAATCCAGGCAACATCCTTGCGAATCCTTTCTGCACCAGCTCTAGTTTAATCACATCTTTCCTGTAGGGTGGCAACCAGAACTGCACACAACACGCCATAACCAACATTTTGTACAACTGTAACATGACAACCCAATTCGTGTGCTCAGTGCCTCGGTCGATGAAAGCAAGCATGCCGTACGCCTTCTTCACCACCCTGTCTGCCTTTGTTGCCACTTTCAGGGAATTATGTACACGTACTCCAAGCACCCTTTGTTCAACAACTCCCTAAGGCCCTGCCATTCACTGTGTCTCTCTCGCCCTGATTTAACTTCCCGAAATGCATTTGTCTGAGTTAAATTCCATGTCATCCCCTTCCACACTTCCCCAGTTGATGTATATCCTGTTGTAACCTTGGACAACTTTTTTCACTATCCACAATACTACCAATTTTGCTTGCATCTGCAAACTTGATAATCGTGCCACCTACGTTCTCACACGACCTTATCCATTCCCTTTTGAAAGTGACAGCAAAACATAGTGAGAAATAAATCAGGAGTTTTTATTTTAATATCAGACCCAGAATGTGGGTGAATGGGATGTGTCAATCAGGGTTGCTTTGTCCTGAATGGTGTAGTTTTATCAGCATTACTGGTGCTATACTCATCCAGACTGGTGGAGAGTATTCCATCACTTTCCTGACTTGCACCTTGTAGATACTGGAAAGGCTTTGGGGAGTCAGTGGAGTCAGTCTAGAAGCCATAGTATTTATGTGATTAGTGCTGTTAAGTTTTGGTCAGTAATATTTCCCAGGATTTGACGGTGGGAAATCCAACATTTGCAATGGCATTGCCCAGCATATAGATGCACAAATTTTTGACTTGAATGTAGGGGCCCCAATAAAGTAGCTTGCTGATGATTCCAGTTTTGGCAGTGTGGATATTAATGAGAAAATGCTAGGCTACAGGAAGATAGCAAAAGCTTGTTTAGCTAGTCAGAAAAGTGGCTAAATTATACTCAACCAAGAGAAATATGAGGTAATTCATATGGGAAGAGCAAACTGGATAAGGGAATACATAAGAAATAGCAGGATGCAAAAAGACTTGGAGGAACAGTATGCATCCACAGATCCTGAAGGACAGGTAGATGACATGATTGAAGTGGCAAATGGAACAATTGTCTTTATTGGATGAGGCACAGAATAAAATGGATGGGAAGTAATTCTAACATTATTTAATACATCTGTTCGGCCACGAAGAAAGTCCTGTGACTATTTCCGGTAACCACACTACAGGAAGGATGTGATAGCACAAGAAGCAGAGGAGATATACCAGATGATTAGGATACAAAAACATAGAGGTTTTTTACTGCAATTATACAAGGCCTTGGCGAGACCAGACCTGTTGAGTCCTGATGAAGGGTCTCAGCCCAAACTGTTCATTTCCTTCCATAGATGCTGCCTGATCTGCTGAGTTCCTCCAGCATTTTGTGTGTGTTGCTCCAGATTTACAGCATCTGCAGTCTCTCTTGTGTCTCTATCTTACTGTGTACAATTTTAGCCACTTTACATAAAAAGGGATATATACTTGCCATAGAGCAAGTGCAGTGAAGATTCACAACATTGGTTCCTGAGAAGGTGGATCTATCAAATCAGGAGAGATTTAGTAGGCTAGGTCTCTATTCTCTGGAACTTAGAGGTGAGCTCACTCAAACTTCCAAGGTGGATATGGGGGCAGGATATTTTGCCTGGCTGGGGAGCTCAGAACCAGGGTTCAGTCTCCAAATAAGGGAAGGCCTGAAATGAGGAGGACCATGGAGGCCCTGTCCTTGACTGCATTCAGCACACAGATCGAGTTCACAAAGTTATACAGCATGGAAATCGGCCCTTCAGCTCATCTGTCCATGCTGACCAAGATGCCCCATCCAATCTAGTCTCATTTGCCAGTGTTTGGTCCATAACCTAAACCTTTCCAATCCGTGGACCTGTCCAACTGTCTTTTAGGCACATCTCTGGATTTTAGAGGAAGCTAAGCGTATGGGGAATAGGGCAGGAAAATGGCAGCGAGGTAGGAGATCAGCCATTATCTTGTTGAATGCCCAAGAAAGCTTGAGGAGCTAAATTTCTAATGTTCTTACAAGGATGTTACCGGGCAGGAGAATCATAGCTCTGAGATGATGGCTCATCTAGGCTGGGATTGTTTTGTTTGGAACAAAGGAATCTGCGAGATAGTTAACCGAAATATATAAAATTATCTGAGGCTTACATAGGGCAAACAGAAAAGACTTATTTCTCTTAACAGGGGTTCAGTGAACTAGAAGGTATTCCATTAAAGGGCAAGAAATTAAAAATCTAAACAGAAGTGAGTGGAGAGGGACTGAAATTGGGTTTGGAGCAATCCAGTGGACCAGGTCACAAGGCCGCGGTGCTGAGGGAGACGCGCGAGTGACACAGGCACAAACGGTGATCGTTTCTCATCTGTTTCTGCACCACATCGCCATTCCCTTTTCAAACTGATCCCACCTGACTGTTAATCCAGCAACAGGGAAGTGGGCCTGAGTTACTTGCTTTCTTCTGCTCCTAACAAGTACTGACAAACTTTCATTTCTCCAATTCATAAAAATGGTTAATAAATACATAACAAGGCATTAAAACTCAGGCAACCAAATTAGGACCAGGTAGAACAGGAGTGCTGACACAGCACAGGGAACAATTTCCACCCCTCCCACAGATAAACTTGAACCAATGGCACATTTTGAAGTAACACCCAAAGCACTGGAGGAACTCAGTGGGGCAGGCAGTATCTGTCCAGATGAAAGGTCTCGATCTGAAATGTCGGCAGTCCATTTCCCTCCATAGATGCTGCCTGACCCGCTGAGTTCCTCCAGCGCTTTGTGTCTTGCTCCAGATTCCAGCATCTGCAGTCTCTTGCATATGCGCATTTTGAAGTGCTAACATTCTGTTGTTTAGTCCACCCGAGAGTGTCAGCATTTAGTCAGTCACTCTGTCAGGGCTTGTACAACCAGGAAATTCAAATGGAGTTTCAGCATGGAGCCAGCAGAAGTTTACTTTGACCACTAGATCATAACTCAATGAGAAATGGCTGACGTTTTGAAGTCCGCTGATAAAATTAACACACCGCTCGGTAGCAAAAGTGATGGGGAAGTCATGCTGGGTGACTCCGTCACAGCACACACTAGCACTGGGGATACACAGGTTTTACCGCCTTGGAGGAAGTGCTCAAAAAGCTCACATTTCCAGAACTTTGAGGAATGATCTGCAATTTCATTGAAATCTTGGAAGGGCAGATGCTGCGAATTTATTTCCCTTTGTTTCTCTTTCCACAGAACATTGCCTGACCTGCTGAGTGTTCCCTGCATTAATATTTTTTATTTCAGATTTCCTGTGTCTGCAGTTTTTAAAAAATTTTCATCGACTAATTTATTTCCCCTGAATGGGGAGTATAGAATTAAGGATCCTGGTCTCAGAATAACAGGTCAGCATTTGATCGTGTGCTTGAAACTTCTTCACTCCTAAGCTGTGAAATTTTAGACCCGTATATACTGAGAACTGTGGATGCCGAGTTGATTCAAGATTGAAATTCATAGATTTTTGGGCACTAAAGAAATTGGGAGAGATGATAGAACCGACGTAGAAGCTCAGCCACCATCTTATCGAACAGGAGAGCAGGATTAATAGGCTTGATGACCCAGTCCTCTCTCAATGCATTAGAACAATCACTGACTCTGTGCCTTACACTTCATCCCCCCCCCCACCCTTCCCCGAGTTCTGTTTTTGTTTGAGATGCACTGTTCATTTTTAGTCTAATACTAGAGGGCATTAATTAAAAGTGAGAGGGGGAAAGTTCAAAGGAGATGTGCAGGGCACGTTTTTTTATTTTTTTTACACAGAGTGGTGAGTGCTTGTTATGTCCTGCCAAGGGTGGTGGTGGAGGCAGATACGATAGAGGCATTTAAGAGGTTCTTAGATAGGCACATGGATGTGCAGAGAATGCAGGGGTATGGACCATGTGCAGTTAGAAGGGATTAGTGTGATTAGGCATCATTAGCTTAATTAGTTTGGCACAACATTGTGGGCCGAAGGGCCTGTTCCTGTGCTGTTGTACGTTCTATGTTCTATTTCCTTTTCTAAACAGTCTTGTGCGTTTTTGCCAGCAGATGGCACTTGAATTGCAGAAAACAACTGGAACTTCTCACAAGGTCTATTTTAATTTTATAAAAACAAAATGCTACAAGCAGCTGTTCTCATTAGCTACTACTGCTCAATTAACAATTTTATTTTTAATACTTAATTTAACTATTTGAAAGTGCTTTTAAGAGGATTAATGAGGAAAATGTGTGGGAGAATAACTATGCCAATGATCCTCTCCCATTCATTCCATGAATATAAACTCAGCCCTACAACCCAAAATTCAGCAAACCACTCAACCAGCCCAGCAGTCATTCCCTGAAGCCAAAGATCCCCAATCTGTTGCAAATCCATCCCAAAGCTGGGCACTGATCACCCAGTACAACGGCCAGCTCATTCAGCTCAAGAACTTCTTCCCTTCAACCATTTGGCTCCTGATCCAACCTGCACAATCCTAATCCCTACCTCAGTATAGCAACACTATGACCACTTTCCACTACGATGGACTTTTTTTTTGTTCTAATTGTGTTCTTTCTTGTAAAAATTGTGCAGTTTGTTTAATTTGTTTTTCTTGTGAATGTTGTGTATCTGACGCTGTGTGTCCGTGATGTTGCTGTAAGCACGTTCTTCATTGCACTTGTGCGTACATGTGCATATGACAACAAATTTGACTGACATCCAATCCAGCTAACCATCCAAGTGCAATTTGCTAATGTTTTCAATTCTCCAGTTGCAACCTTTACGCTATCACAAATATATATTCATAAGGATTCTGTAAAACTTCACTCATTTAAATTTACATTCATTTGTTGTACTGGGAATGGAGCATGGACCAGTGGCAACTCAAATTACAGTTTTAACGAGCATTAAAAAATGCAGGTTGGAGTAGTGAAGCTTCAGGTTCAGATGTGGTTATTCCAGGAGGGTATTACTGGTTCCTGATATACTGCGACGCTCAGGTGAATGTCTGGTCTTTGAGAGACTGCAGGAGGCTAATGAAAGAATCGTCTCATCTTACAAAAATATGCATGAATAATTTTGCTGCAAAATGTCAAAATATTTCAATGGAAATATGTAATGAAATTGAAAGAATTGTTTTCCAATGGGTCTCTCCCACCCACCAAGGTAATCTGGATACAGTAATTAACACATTCCCAGTTCTGAAAAGGATATGTTAAATGGGATACTGGAGCACGTGACAAAATGTGAAAACAAAAAAATACTGGAAACACTCAGCAGGCCAGGCAGCATCTGCGGCAAGAGCAACAGTTAATGTTTCAGGTTCAGGACCCTTCATCGGAGCACATGTTGAAGGGTCCCAGGTCTGAAACATTAACTGTTTCTCTTGCTGCAGATGCTGCCTGGCCTGCTGAGTGTTTCCAGCATTTTCTATTTTTATTTCAGATTTCCAGGATCTGCAGTTTTTTGATTTACACATTAAGACTAGCTGCTTCTGATGCACTGATATTATGAAAATTTAATCACGTTCCTCACTTATGCCTAGGAGATGGTGGATAGGACTCCAGGTGTCAGGTGGTGAGTCACTTGCTGCAGGACAGCCAGCCTCTGACTTGCTTTGGTGGCAAACTACTTCTGGCTGGTCCAGGTGGAGCTTCTGGTCAATGGTGACCTCCAGGATGTTGATGGTAGGGGACTCAACAATGGGAATGCCTTTAAATATCAAGGGTAGGTGGTTAGATTCACTCCTATTGGAGATGATCATTGCCTGGCAACTCGGTGGAACGAATGTTACTTGCCATTTATCATGCCATCCCTGAAATACCTTTGTCTTCCTGCACACAGGCATGGACTGCTTCAGTTCCTGGCGTACATGAACGCAATGAACGTGGTTCAATCATCAGCAAACATCCCCACTTCTGACCTTGCGATGAAAGGAAGGTCACTGATGAGAGAGGTAAAGATATAGCAAACATCCCCACTTCTGACCTTGCGATGAAAGGAAGGTCACTGATGAGAGAGGTAAAGATAGTTGGACCTAAGCACAATGATGAGGAACTCCTGCAGCAATGACCCGGGTTTGGGGTGACTGACCTTCCAAAAACTGCAATCATCCTTTTCTGTGCAAGGTGTGACTCCAACTATTGGAGGGTTTCCCCTAGATGCCATTGACGTTATTGTAGTTTTAGTAGGGTTCCTTGTTGCTACGCTTTGTTAAAAGCAGCCTAGACTTCAAGGGCAGTCACTCTCACCTGCCCACTAGAATTCAACTCTATGGTTCATATTTAGACCAAGGCTGAAATTAAGTCCAGAGCCAAATAGACATGGCAAAACCCAAAATGGGCAAGAGCAGGCAGGTTATTGGTGAGTAAGTGCCATTTGATAACACTACCAATGACATTTCATTGCTACGCTGATGACTGAGAGTAGATTGATTGGGCGGTAATTAGTCTGATTGGATCTGTCCTGCTTTTTGTGAACAAGACATACCTGGGCAATTTGCCACATGGTTGGGTAAATGCCAGTGTTGTAACTATATTGGAATGGCTTGATTAGAGGTACTGAAGTACAGATCTTCATTGCTACTGCTGACAAGTGGCACAGGTTGATAATCCACGCACCAATATGTTAATACTCCAATTAAAAATTCACATTTGTGTGGGCTTCAACTGTTCATTTCAATTCACGCACGTTTCCTTTCCAGATTTCTTCCCCGGTCTCTGATTAATCAGAGAGACTGTTTCCAGCACTACAGCCCACTTTTGCTTGGTTTTGTTTCTTGCTATCTTATTTTGCTTATTTCACCGGAAAGTAAATTTGACCCAGAGGTTTTTAAATCATAAGGGACCTGGCCTTTTCCGCCATCTAAGAGATAGATTATGGGGACCTCCTACATGTTCTTCAACTATTTTGATGATAATGTAAGTACACACCTAGGATTCAGTCCATTGCAGATGTTTATGGAAGCTGCTGTTTAGCTGGAGGAACAAAGGATTCTGCTGGGCAAAAACTGTAACAAATTTATCATTAGGAATGGGGGGGGGAGCCTTTTGCAGAGCCACAGACCTAATCAATAACCCCACTTGTCCACTCTACCAGTCAACTCCCTGGTACAGCATACCACCTCCAATCTCCTTAGCTTGAACATCAAGTGTTGCAAAATCTTTCTACGGTGAATGCTCCACTTTGATCCACGGTGAATCTCTCCACCTTGGGAGACGCGGTTGAACCTTGATCAATATGATTGGTTCATTCATTAATTGCCGTGTGATCTCAATGATCAGCCTCATCAACATTCACCTGCTGGAGACTTGGTTGATTTTGACTGACTGCACCAGCTTGCCCCACCAGTAACAGGGATGAGGTTGACAAGTTTTGGCTACAACAAACAACATGCTGGGGGAACTCAGCGGGCCATGCAGCATCTGTGGGAGGACAGGAATTGTCCCAGATTCCAGCACCTGCAGTCTCTTGTGTCTCCAAGTTTGGCTCCATCTCATTTCCTGCATTTGAGTAGCCAAAGTGGATAGTTAAAAGAAAGCCAAGGCATGGGTTCCCTACAGGAGAGTCAAGAAATTTACATGTAAATTAATATGCAAGGAATTTTTAAAAATGTAGATTACCAAGTAATAGCAGTGGGACTAAGTCCAGTTCAGTAGATTGGCAGACTTTTCTCTTGGATCCAATCATTTTGCTTTACCTCTCATGATCAGAATGGTAATTCACTCACTTTTCCTTTTCAGATTTCTTCCCCAGTCTCTCTCTGATTAATCAGAGAGAGTGTTTCTCACACTACAGCCCCACTCTCTAGGATAACCTCCTCATTCTTTTCCCACTTACCTTAAAACCCTCTGAAGAATCTTTTCCTTCAACCAAGTCTTGTCTCCACAACTTTCTAGTTCCTTTTCCTTTTATCTACTCACTGCTCAGCTGTACTAAGTTACACAGAAACATTATCCTGTGCCAGGATCCCCATTAAAAAAAACTGCTGTTGCACGTTCCCAACTAATCACAATAATGTTTCCTGTCAAAATGAACAAGCTGCAGGATATGTTGTGGTTAAGCTAATCAGAGATGAAAGGAATGAGCAATAGTTTGTCAAACAACTTCCGCTAGTTCAGAGCTTCAGAAATAAGTCCTTGCATCTCTTACAGTATCACCTGTGATTAATTCTCCCACATCCAGTTTCTGAAGTCAGCTGTTCTTACCATTTTGCTTTCGAAAATAAAACTTGTGTTTCCTCCAAAAGCAATGGCCCAGGTTGTGCTAAATGATTCCAAAAGGAACTGTCTGTGAACAGCCTCAGCTGGAATTGGACTTATGGACACGTGGTGAAAGGCAGAAGTCTGGGACAAACTGGAGTTCTGGTGCAGACGCACCTTACTATCTCCCGTGCTGCTGGACTCATCAACGGGCACAGTGGTGAAGGAAATGGATGAGAACGGGGTCCAGATGCACTTTGCATCTGGCCTTCAGCTTCATGTCAGGGAGGGCATGGCCTCCAAGTGGCAACATTTGAGAAAATAATTCCTGTGCTTTACTTACCTTAATTTAACAGTTTTAATTTGTTACTGTTTTGATTACATTTTTAAAATCATTTTAATATAATTTTTTTAACAAAATGTACTTCAATGATTTTAATAGTTTCTAACTATAAAGGATGCTTCAAACCTGATAAAATGCCTTTGTTGACCTCCTCACAGGGGGAACCATTTCACTTCATTGTTTGGCTCTCAGATTCAAAGGCCAGCTTGTCTGGCTCTCCACATCTGGAACACTGTGTGGGAGAATGGGGATGACAAGTGCTGATCCCAGCAGGGGCTGGGTCCTGGCTCATGACATGTAATTTAATATCTGCATTAACAAAGTACATTAAAATAACGTTTGCTGTAAAAGAATTGCAAATATCAATAGGACAGGCAGCTACTGCCTAATATCTAACAAGCATGTGAAAAACAAGTAACTTGTGCATGCAGCCATCGTGACTGCTGAGTCAATGTTATTGGTTATGTTCAGAGACCTTGTGGTGCTCGATTCTTCCTTTTGTAAAATCAAATGTCACTACCTAATCCAATACTTCCTCATACTCATAATAAAACTTAAAATGTTTTTCTTAAATCAAAGCAGGTTTGATTATAGATGTTGACATCTGGCACAGTTTATTCAAAACATACAAAGAAACTCTGAAAACAAATCATTATCTGTATTTTATACCTCCCACAATTCAATGAAATGAATTTGACCAACGTTAGCATTTATAACACAAGGGCTGGTAGGTGGGGGAAGAGGGCACACAGTCACTTCCAGTTGTTGTAATAACAAGGCAATAATGAATTCTTTGCTCAAATGCAGTAACCCCTGAGACTGATGGAGAAGCTCAAGACCATTTGTTCAAACAAGAACATTGCCAGGATTAGGCATGAGCATGCAAATTTGAAGATTTAATCAATTAAATACATGCTAATGATTTGTAAGTCAAAACAAGCAAGGAAAAAAAACAGTCAAATCCTTGGAAACCAGAAGTGAAAGGCTTTAAAACCTCACTCAGATGGAGCTGAAACAAATAATTCTGGTCGATGAGTATACCTTGCAAGGGGCTCAACCACATTTGGTGCAGAGAGTTAGTTTCAAATACAACATTGAGGAAGGTTTGCATTTAGGACATTCCAAAGCACTTTACGAGAATAACTACACTTGACTGTAATGTGGGAAATATTGTAATGCAACCAACTTTCTCACAGCAAGCTCCTACCGACAACAAGTGATCAGATCACTTGTTTTAGAAATGTAGATGTAGACAGAAACATTGGCCAGGATTCTGGGTGTGACGTCCCTGCTCTTCCTCAAAAGTTTACCGTGGGATCCTTTATCATCTGTGAGACCCAGAGAGACTCAGTTTAAATTCCTCTTCTGAAGCTGTCATCTCCAACGCTCCTGCAATGCACTCTGAGCTTAAACACCTGCATTCAAATCTCTGGGGCATGATTTGAACCCACAAACCTATGACTTGAGTGAGAATGCTACCAATAGAATCACAGCTTACACTTGCTCCAAATGTGAAGGTTGTTTCAAGTAATCATTGAAAGATGCAAAGATTGAGTACTTGTGGAAATTACACTTGACTATACTATGAAACACACCATCATTTATCCTCGGAGACTAAGGAAATTACGAAAGAAAAGTACTGATCAGTCATTTACATCAATTGGGGCTCAATGTCCACAGGACAAAACCTCCAGCCTCCCCTACTGATGACTCCCATTCATTTTGCCAACAAGGGAAATTATGCAACACTGCAACTTACGCATGGAAGTACTGTATGGCACATTGACTACAGCAGGTCATGCAGGTTAAATGTCATGCGAACCATTACTGGTAAGCCTACAGCGAGTCCATATCTGTTACCTGTATTTCACTTGAGTAAGGGGAGCTGTATCAGCCAACCAGGGATTGCTTCAGGACCTTCCAGCCTTCCCAAACTTCACTAATTCCCTTCACTAATTCCAGCAGGACATAGATGTAGCTCCCTGTGCCAGTGGAGGCAAAGCCAACTCAAGTAAGCAGCTGTTGCAGACCTGCACTTTGTCAGCCATGGATCAGCTAATAGCCCATTTGTATCAGAGTCATGAAGTTGCAACCTCACGTCCCACTGCAGGGACCCGTGCACACAATTCACCTGAACAAACCTTGCAGTGTTTGAATGAGTGCAACAAAGCCAGAGGTTTTGCCTTTTGGCTTAAACACTAAAATGAGGACTGAGCTAACTTCACAGATGGACATAAAAGTTCCTGTAGCACTATTTGATACAAAGCTGGGGAGCTCTCCCAGTACCGAAACTATTAATTAAAATGTCATTTTTGCACCAACTGGCCATCACGTTTTCTACACTGCAACAATGACTGCACTTAAAAAGCACTTTGGGGAATCTAAATATTATAAATGGTGCAATATAAATGCAAGAGGCTTTTTCTATTGCATTAGCTGTGGCCAAATGTGCACTCAGTGGACATGTATTTCAATAGAGCCTGTAACCGTAATTACCCAGACAAAGAAGTCCAAGTCCAATACAGGGTTTGCAGCCATAAGTCAGAGCAACCTAAAAGCCATAGAGCAAAAGCACAAGACATGGTTAGTAAGTTTGCAGATGGCACTAAAATAGATAGTGTCGTTGACTGCAAATATAGTTATCAGGATTTACAGAGGGATCTTGATCAGCTGGGTAAGTGGGCCGAGGAATGGCCAATGGAATTTAATTCGGATAAGTGTGAGGTGATGCATTTTGGGAAGATAAATGAGGGTAGGGCTTTCACAGTGAACAGTAGGGCCCTGGGGAATGTTGTAGAACAGAGGGACCTAGGAGTACAAGTACCATCACAGGTAGCCAGGATGGTGAAGGCAGCTTTTGGCACGCTGGCCTTCATCAGTCAGGGAATTGAGTAAAGAAATTGGGATGTATTGTGGCACTAGTACAAGATGGTGGTGAGGCTGCATTTGGAATACTGTGTTCAGTTTCGATCACTCCGCTGTAGGAAAGATGTCATTAAGCTGGAAAGAGTGCAGAGGAGGTATACAAGGATGTTGCCGGGACTTGAGGGACTGAGTTATGGAGAGAGGTTGAGCAGGTTGGGACATTTTCCACTGGAGCGTAGGAGAATGAGGGGTGATCATATAGAGGTGTATAAAATCATGAGCAGCATAGATAGAGTGAATGCACACATTTTTCTTCCCAAGGTTGGGAAATCAAGAACTAGAGGGCATAGGTTTAAGGTGAGAGGGGAGGATTTAATAGGAAAGCGAGGGGCAACTTATTTCACCCAGAGAGTGGTCAGTATATGGAATCAGCTATCAGAGGAACTGGTTGAGGCAGGTACAATAAGAAAATTTAAAAGGTACTTGGATAGGTACATGGATAAGAAAGATTTAGAGGTTATGGGCTAAATGCAGGCAAATGCGACTAGCTTTGATGGGAATCGTGGTCAGCATGTACCAGTTGGGCTGAAGAGCCTGTTTCCATGTTGTATGACTCTGGCACAGGGAAGGGGTTCAGTGGGAGAACTTGGGGTGAAGAAAGAACACCAGAGAGAGACAGACGTTAATACAGAGTCTATCAAACTCTCAGGACTTCCCAAGACACCCAACACCAAGGAAGAACCTTTCATGTTTGGTCACTGTTGGAGATGTACTATCCAATCTGAGCAACCACCATCTCAGGACCAGATAATCTGATTGACTGCTGTTGACTAAATTAAGCATAAAGATCGACCAGAGTTGGATGCGTCTCACATATTTCCTTTCCTCTTTTAAAATAGTGATGTGATTTTTTTATATATATTCATCAAGGGGAGCGCATCATGTATTGTTTTAATACTTTATCCAAAATACAGCACCTTTGAGAGTGCAGCACTCCCACGGTACTGCACTGAAGTGTCAGCAGAGATATTTAAGGGTAAATAGAGAGAAGTTATTTGGCTAGTTGGGGAAATACACAACAGTCTAAAAGTTAGCACCAAATCTTTCAATGGCAACAGTAAAAAGCAATTCCACACATGGCAAATGATGCCAGGTCTGAGATTGAGAGATGTTGTTCAGGAACATGGGAAGAAGACCGCTTTGTGGAATTAGGTCACAGATTGGTCATGATCCTACTCAATGGCAAAACATACTCAAAGGACTAAATGGGCTACCCCTGTTCTTAATTGTCTGCAGTGGACTTTGAATTAACAATCTTCACACTGAGAATCAAGACTGCTATCAACTAAGCTGCACATGTCAACGGACATATGACTTTACACATTTGTAGCTGTTCCAAAGCTGCAACAGTTATAGACTTTGCTTTGCCCACTAGACTCTCACTTATACCATGCTGTAAATCAGGCTGGTGTTCTAAATGGACCCACCTTCCGGAGCAAATCTGCATGGTTCTGAACCAGTTCTGTGTACTTCTCCTTCAATTTTGTGTATCTTTGTTCATTAGCTTGAGCTTTTCCTGTAAGATAAAAAGAAAAAAACTCAATTGTTCCATCTGAGATTTGTCACTGAAGTTAGTATTTCTTAAGTATTAAAATGTTTCAATTTCATCAACTAAGCAAGCTCTTAGTTATCAAAGTCCACACAGCAGTAAGGTGCAAGGTTCAGTCTTCACTCTCACCTGAGCCATTTGATCTCAGACAGGTAGGTGCTACCAACCAGTTTGTCTTAGTAACAAAACAAGAGACATGGGTCACCAATCATAATTACTAATGCATGGCCCCACTGGAAAATGTGCTTGTGTGAATGTCAGGGGAGGGAGTTGCAGCGCAATATAGCAGAGAAGCATCCCATGAAGGAACAGCCCCTTGACTTGGAAAGTTTCACTCTATTGGAAGGCATACTGCCTATAGAAGTAGAGGGGAAAAAAAGAGTCATGAATTGGGTTCTGTAATGCCTTGAATGCTGTGGAATTCTTCCTCCAAGCTTTGGATCTCACATAGATGGGTAGGGATCAGGGTGATCACCAATGATCCAGACCCAGCATCTTAAAGGGTGCAGAGAGACCCTGAAGGTGGCTTCTGAGGTCCAACTGGTTGGACTGATGAAACATATTGCATGAAAACAGTGATCCTTAGTTGACCGGTTAAGACCATCACCAAATTCACTCTTTTGACAGTATTTTTAATTCATTATAACTACAGAGGCATAGCAGCGAGATAAAGATACCACAACGCACATGCCAGTAACCAAGTTTGCCTCCCTCTGATGTGAATCTGGAACTTACGTTCTATCTCTGTCAGGCTCCTCTGGGCTTTCTCCGTGTCATCTTGCCTCTTCTTCACCTCCTCAAGTTCAGCCTTCACAAACTCATTCTCATCCAAAGCCTGCTGCTTCAGGTGCTGCTGCTCGGCGAGTTCAGCCTCTAGCTCACTGATCCGTCCCCTCAGCTGTGAGATCAGGCGCTTGCTCTGAAGTGAGATGAGCACAGTGTGATTCAGGACATCCAGTTTTAACATTAGACATGCTAAAGAAGGCAGACCCAAAGTAACAACAGAGAAGTCGTAAACTGTTGACTGGTACACTGCGAAATGCCCAAGGATAGTGTTTTTAAGATTAAAACTGTGCATTTGCTGAAATAAGCAACATTTCAAATTTAGGTTTTAAAAGCATGTGGATATAAAAGAAGGGGACTACATTGAGTTGAGGTGTCCTGGAGAGTAAGGTGAGCAAATGAGGGTAGGAAAATTAGAACATTGTAAACAGTAAGTAGGACTGTGTAATAACAGTTTATGGAAGAACAGGTTCAGAAGACAAGGGGAAGAAGCTTCAAAGTGAGAGTGCGAGTGAGAGAAAACACACAAAGACACGTACACAAGTTGAAGGCCAGACTTAAAGAAGGGAATCACTTTCATCACTTCCTGCCAAATGCTAAAATTGGCTTAGCCTCTAATCACCATCAGCAGACTTACCTCATGCATCTGGATCAAGAAGCAATTAATCCTAAACACAAAGGTGTCCATTTATGTAGCCAGTACGCTCCTTCACGTCTGTGAAAATTGAGTCACATACTTCAAGCAGGAGCGGAGATCCAAGAGCTTACACCTTCAAAGTCTCAGAAAAATTCTTAGAGTTACTTGGGACCAACAGATCACCAACAAAGTCCTTGAGAGAACCAGCCTAGAGTTATAGCCTTCACTGGCTGGGTCATTTGGAGTGTGAGAGTCAAAGTCATATGCCGAACAGCACTATCTCAGGCCGATTCAAGAACAACCAGCAACAGACAGGAAGCCCAAACCTCTGAGAAAGTGACATGAAATTCAATCTTCTCACTGACATGGGAGAACCATGTCCATAAATGCTTAGTTCAGTGAAGCTGCATTAAGATTAAGGGAGCTACTATGGAGAGCCACTACTGTACTGCTTGGCTACCCGACCTGAGCTTGACAGAACCCAACTACATGTGTTGGGTTCAAGTCAAGAACTACAAGTCCTTTAGTCAGGACAAGCTGGGCCAGCTCCTTATAATTTAACACACTAAAGTATGATCACATGAGACATGATAGGGTTGACTGCCCACAAACCATCCAAGAGAGTCATGGAGCATGGGAGCTCTAATTTCCCAGTTTACAGTATCCTATCCAGATACATCACAGCTTGGTATGGCAACAGCTCTGCCCAGGACGATGAGAAATTGCAGAGAGTTCTGAACCCAACCCAGTCTGTCATGAAAACCACCCCTCCATTGATGTCAACACTTCCCATTACCTTGGGAAAGCAGCCAACATAATCAAAGACCCTGCCCATCCCGGACATTCTCTCTTCTCCCCTCTCCCATCGGGCAGAAGATACAGAAGCTAGAGAACATGTACCACCAGGCTCAAGGACAGCTTCTACCCCCCTGTTATAAGACTCTTGAACGGACCTCTTATACGATAAAGATGAACCCTTGATCTCTCAATCTACCTCATCATGGCCCTTGTACTTTATTTGTCTACCTGCACGACACTTTCCCTGTAGCTATGACACTATATTCTGCATTGTTTTTTGTACTTGTGTATGGAATGATCTGTCTGGATGGCATGCAAACAAAAGCTTTTCACTGTATCTTGGCACATGTGACAATAATAAACCAATTACCCATTACCTGTAATGCTTAGCTACCTAACCGAAGCCCTGCATCTATCCACGAGGTCAGGTATCAAAAAAAATTCTCAAGCCCTCAGGCTTGGATTAGCTTCAGCGAGGTCAGGTTCTGGTCAACTTTTAATTTTATACCCAAATGGACAATACGCAAGAGAGCCTAGACTGAGGCCCACTGGTGAGCACGGAGAGCAGCATGTATTTCAACCTACATCTGGCAAGTGGACCTGTAACCTCTGCAGTGATGTTTGCTGCTCACTCACCGAACTCATCACCGCCCAACACCACCGACCAACAGTGTGTTGTTTCCTTAAGATGATGGACAACTTCCTAACTGGCTTTATTTCAATGGTTAATAGGTCAGTTAAAATTGTAGACAGAGGAGTCTCAAAACTAATTGACCAGTATTATTTCCACAATATTTCTAGCCTTCAGGCTCAAATGCTCTGTCCAGACATTACCCACATGTGAACAGACTAACCCTATAATTATACTGCTGGAAGCTTTCCACAGTCTAAGTCAACACCATATGAAAACAGCATTAAGACCCTAATGACATCATTGCAGTCACAGGCAGTCAAATTATCTGATTACAGTGGTTTCCAAGAACCACAGCCGCCCATGTCCATGGGTTCATTCAGGACTTGAAGGAAAATAGTAGTTCCTGAAATAGACTTAAGCCAGTTCCTAGTTCACATAAACTTGCTAACTTCTGCTTAAATTAGACTGAGTTAACAATGACAGCAGCAGTTCGGAGAAGGGGGGACAGCACGTCAGATGCATCAAGCGTGAAATCTGTCAGGCAGAATGAGCAGAGTTGCTGCTGCCAAGATTTGCGGCCATCTACGCTCCAGCCAGGCTTTATCTTCCAGTGGGGTCCGGGGTGGATTCTTTCACTGGGAGGCCAGCTCCCAGCTCATCAGCAAGGCCCAGGGAAGTGTGAGGCCTTTCCCAGTGCAAAAGGTCAGCAGCGGTGACAGAGCAGCTTTGATATCTGGTGAGGATGTGACCCGAGGCTCACTGGCCAATGCCGTATCAACACATGGAAACAACTGAAAATACTTAAACTAATTTAATTCAATCAAATAAGATGTTCACCTTACCTTTCTTCCAGTGGGCGATACCTCCCATGCACTTCAGTGGGCCGGCTGCATTTATGCCTGGTTAAACTGGCATGGTTTCAGTGGACAGATTTACACCCTGAGAGCTGGGAAATTGATGCAACTTGCTGCTGCCACATTAGACTCTATAGAGAGTTCACCAGTGTAGCACAAGTGTCCCACTGCTGCGCTTTGCTGTGCAGAGACTGCTCTACAGCCTCTCCTTGGGTGTAACCCAGTTACTGACATATCTGCTGGCAGATCCATACAGCTCTCAGTGTATGGAGAGTTACTCACTCGTTCATTACACCTCTCTGTAATGAACAAATGAATAAAATCAGCCCTTGTTTTTCCTTTAATCAATAGCCATTTTGGTTCACATAATCATTACCACTTAGATGAAGTTATCCTTTAATGCGATTCATGTTTCTTAAAAATGTTGCAATGTTATTTCAAAAGAAAAAACATTTATTCATAAAACATTTTATCAGAGCTCTCAGTAACACTCCAAAACAGTTCTTTTATTATTCCTGGAGTTTGCAGTTGTTGCTGCCCACAGCAAATATAACGACCAACTTGTCCAAAGCAAAATTCCTGATCCAATGGGACAAAAGGCATTACCCTCCGGTGCTGGGAACAGGCAACAGAATGTAGACAGCCAGAACAGCAGAATGCAGGTCCAAGGAAGCCGTGCCTGAATGATACATGTTCTGTCAGGCTGCCCTTCAATAACATCTGGTCCATGCTGCTATCCTCCAGGCCCAGCAATCCAAAGGAACCATCAAGTGGAGACCAGAGACGTCAAGGTTGTTCACCTTCGAGTTGACAAGGTTAGAGAGAGACTTGGTAAAGGTGTTCAGGATCATGAAGGGTTTGATGGAGCAAATAATGGGAATACCTGTATCGACAGAAGGACTGGTAACCACAGAACAAGTCGATAGGGTAGGTAAAGAAAGCATACCGCATGCTTGCCTTTATTACTCGACGCACTGAGTTCAAGAGTTATGAAGTTAAGTTGCAGCTTTATAAAACTCTGGTTAGGACGTATCCGAAGTATTGCATTCAATTTTGGATGGATGTGGAGGCTTTGGAGAGGGTGCAGAAGAGGTTTATCAGGATGCTGCCTGGAATGGAGGGTATGAGCTAAAAGGAGAGGTTGGACAAACTTGGGCTGTTTTCTCCGGAGCAGCGGAGGCTGAGGGGAGACCTGACAGAAATTTATAAAATGATGAGAGACACAGATGGAGTAGATAGCTGGTATCTTTCTCCCCAGGGTCGAAATGTCTAATACTAAAGGGTATGCATTTAAGGAGAGGGGGGAAAGTTCAAAAGAGATGTGCAGGGCAAGTGCTTTTTTTTTAAAAAACACAGAGAGTGGTGGGTGCCCGGAATGCGCTGCCAGGGGTAGTGGTGGAGGCAGATATGATCAAGGGGTTCAAGACGCTCTTAGATAGGCACATGAATATGCAGAGAGTGGAGGGATATGGACCGTGTGCAGACAGAAGCGATTAGGTAGCATTGGGTTAATTATTTCAGCATAACATGGTGGGCTGAAGGGCCTGTTCCTGTTTAGAACACCGAATTAATTGACCAAAAACCATAAAGTGAGACAAAAGAAATTTTAATTTCCTTTTATCCACTGCAATGCACTGTCTGAAGGTGGATGATGCAGATTTAACATGGAATAGGACAAATTCTTAGAATTTGCAGGATTATTGAGAGAAAAAGAGAGAGAACAGGGCTTAGAGAGAGCATGCCTCCCAAAACGCCACTGGAAGAATAATGGGCCGAATAACCTTCTGCTTCACTGTCTGGTTCTATGCCCAAACTGTTTAAGTGATCATTGCTGTTAGTTGGCCATAATCATTTCTGTGGCAGTTGTTGATAGGCAGTGACTCAGTTAGATCAGTCGGCACCAGATGAGCTGCAAATCTTATTATTAAGTCACTATAAAGAATCTTAAGAGGTCTACTTAGTTGTCACCATTATTGCAAGGGGCTGAGCCTCTTTACATCCAGAATACTGATTTGGGGTTAAGCGAAAAGACAAGACTAAATTTTAAAGGCACCAACTTCATTAGTCACAACACTAACATCATCACTCTGTGTAGTCCATTAGTAATTATTTATCAACAACTTACACCTGCAACACAGAAAAACATCTCATTGAGTTTCACGCAGATACAAACTGATTCCAGGCCAAAGAAAATATTAAGAGGGTGGCCAAAAGCTTAGTCAAGGAAGCAGGTTTAGGCAAAGTTCAAAAAGAAGAGCTGATGAGTTTTAACAAAGAGCCTAAATGACTTCAATCACAAATCATACACACCATGTTGGACAGCAAGTTCTGGGTAACAAGGCTGCCAGGAATTGGGGATCTGTGAGTCAAGGCATAGGAATTTTTGATGTGGGACTTCATTAAGGATGGATTTCCAGCAGCTGAGTTTTAGATAAGATGCTGATGATTTGAAGGTTGAAGAGCCAGAGAGGAGAGTAGAATCATCGTAGGAGTAGAATCAGGAGGTGAAAATGTCTGGATGAGCATTCTAGCAACAGTTGGACTGAGGCAATGACAGAACTGAATGAAAGTGTGACAAAGAAATTGAGTGGTCTTTGTGATGAGGACTTCAGGATTGAATAGAATTCCAAAGTTGACAACAATCTGATATAACATGGGGAATGTCACCAATTGGGTTGCTGTGGTGATCAGAGATATTCTCTTTCTCTTACTCACACATCCCCCATCCTCTTGGTAACTTTAGAACATAGAACAATTACAGCACAATTCAGGCCCTTCGGCCCACAAAGCTGCGCCGAACATGTCCCTACCCTAGAAATTACTAGGCTTACCCATAGCCCTCTATTTTACTCAGCTCCATATACCTATACAACAGTCTCTTGAAAGACCCAATCGTATCAGCCTCCACCACCGTTTCCGGCAGCCCATTCCACGCACTCGCCACTCTCTGAGTAAAAAACTTACCCCTGACATCTCCTTTATATCTACTCCCCAGCACCTTAAACCTATGTCCTCTTGTGGCCACCAATTCAGCCCTGGGGAAAAGCCTCTGACTATCTACCCTATCAATACCTCACATGATCTTATACACCTCAATCAGGTCCCCCCCTCATCCTCTGTCTCTCCAAGGAGAAAAGGCCGAGTTCCCTCAACCAGCTTTCATAAGGCATGCTCCGCATTCCAGGCAGCATCCTTGTAAATCTCCTCTGCACCCTCTCTATGGCTTCCACATCCTTCCTGTAGTGAGGCGACCAGAACTGAGCACAATACTCCAAGTGGGGTCTGACCAGGGACCTATATAGCTGCAACAATACCTCACGGCTCCTAAATTCAATTCCCCGATTGATGAAGGACAATACACCATATGCCTTCTTAACCACAGAGTCAACCTGCACCGCCACTTTGAGTGTCCTACAGACTCGGACCCCAAGATCCCCCTGATCCTCCACACTGCCAAGAGTCCTACCATTAAGACTATATTCCACCAACATATTTGACCTACCAAAATGAACCACTTCACACTTATCTGGGTTGAACTCCATCTGCCACTTCTCAGCCCAACTCTGCATCCTATCTATATCCCTCTGTAACCTCTGACAGCCCTCCAAACTATCCACAACACCCCCAACCTTTGTGTCATCCGCAAACTTACTAACCCACCCCTCCACTTCCTCATCCAGGTCACTTATAAAAATCACAAAGAGTAACGGTCCCAGTACAGATCCCTGAGGTACACTACTGGTCACCGACCTCCACTCAGAATACGATCCTTCAACAACCACTCTTTGCCTTCTGTGGGCCAGCCAGTTCTGGATCCACACTGCAATGTCCCCTTGGATCCCATGTCTCCTCACCTTCTCCATAAGCCTCGCATGGGGTACCTTATCAAACACCTTGCTGAAATGCATATACACTACATCTACTGCTCTCCCTTCATCGATGTGCTTAGTCACTTCCTCAAAAAATTCAAATCAGGCTCGTAAGGCAGGACCTGCCCTTGACAAAGCCATGCTGACTATTCCTAATCATATTATACTTCTCCAAATGTTCATTAATCCTGCCTCTCAGGATCTTCTCCATCAGCTTACCAACCACTGAGGTAAGACTCACCGGTCTATAATTTCCTGGGCTATCCCTACTCCCCTTCTTGAATAAGGGAACAACATCCGCAACCCTCCAATCTTCTGGAACCTCTCCCGTCTCCATGGACGACACAAAGATCATCGTCAGAAGTTCCGCAATCTCCTCCCTCGCCTCCCACAGCAACCTGGGGTACATCTCATCCGGTCCCGGCGACTTATCTAACTTGATGCTTTCCAAAAGTTTCAGCACCACCTCTTTTCTAACTTAGAACTAACTTGTTTTCTCACTCTTCAAATTCTGTTGAAGTGTTAACTCTAGTTCTCTTTCCACACATGGTCTGACCTGCTGAGCGTTCCTAGCATTTTTTGTTTTTATTTCAAACAGTTTGAAAAGGCCAAGAAGTTAGTTGGAACTGTTGATCAACAAACAAAGCATTTAGTTTTCTCAAATCTATCGTGTAGCTATAAAGGAACAGAGCAAACATACCACCCACCTCTGCTTTAAAACTCGCCAACTCATCCTTCAGAGCTGCAATCTCCCTGTAGAGTCGTTCAATCAACTTATCCCTGGAAATAAACAAATTTATGAGAGCAAGGTGCATCAATGAGTAAACTCTACTGTGAACCAATTGCCAGGAAATGAGTGTGGACAGTTACCAGCCTATTTCAAGAGAAGTAGATTTGCTACAGGATAAATCCAGCTTACTTTTTAATTAGACCTTTCTCTCTTCTGATAGAGGCAATTTATATCGGACACATAGCACCATTTGTCCACCGGAATTTTGCCATTCTTTACTTTTCTGCAGGAGTCACTGTCTGGCAGTCAGGAGGTATAAACCTTTCTGAACTTTGCCCTCCAACTAAAGGTCACTGAAGCTAATGGCAGCCATCTGCTCACCAAGGATTAGCTAACTCGTTGCAGGTTGGAGAAAGAGCCGGGTATCACACAAGACAATGCACACACAAGTGTGACTCCATAGACCAGATTTCAAAGAATGCAATACTTCTGTTTAAGAACAAAAATGAACAGAAGTTAAGAAGTTTAGGCTGAAAACACACAAATTTAGATTGGTTATTAAAAATATCATTATTACAAGTTTTTGATGCTGGAACAGTGACCAACCATTAAAATAATAATTGCCATACACTTGCTCCACAAGTGTATGGCAATTTCCATACAGTGAGTTTAATTCTGCAGACAGTTCAATATTGGTCAATAAGGTGTGGTGACTAAATGCTCTGTGAATTAAACTGGCACAGTTCCAGGATTCACAGCAAGTGTTCTCATAAAGTCACATATGTGCCTTTTCAATAAAAGAGGTAAACAAAATAATTGCTTTGCGATTTATGATCAGATACAAGCACAGTGTGTGTGTTAGTTGGAGTGGGGGATTTGACAGCAGTAAGGGAACAGCAATTTGGAAGTGAGGAGAATGGACATGGAAAAGTTGAAGTCTAGTGTTACATCAGACCTTCTCCAGCAAATGCTAGTCACAGAAGGACTAGTCTGAGGGAATCAAAGGCCCCTGACTGGCTTTCTGAATTTCTTGCATTTGATAGCAGTGAGAAAACAAAGATCAGCAAAGCAAAGAGAAATGAAGGTGTTAATAGCAGTGCAGTCAGGCACATTTCCTTGGGTGTTCCTGGAAATTAATCAGCGATCACAATAGCCTTTCTTACTCATGTGCATTCCTTGGTTGCTAATCCACAATTAGATGATTTATTGACCGCATTCAGATGATATTCCTATTACCCTGGTCTATTCAGTCTGAGCAGTTTTATAGAATCCAACTCATAGATTACTGAACCGTTAATCTTGATCCAATGGAAATGGTTTATAACAAAATAGGATTGGTGATAATTAGTGCAATTACAATGGTAAAGATTACAGGATTTCATGTGAATATTTACTTTCCTTTTTTAAAACATTTTCAGATCACAAGATGAATGCACAATTGAGGAACTTCAATAAATCTGCTATTACTTAATTAATTTTTAAAGTAAAATTAAAATCAACACTAACATTACCCAGAAACCATCTGCAGGGCCATTAATAAACCCAATCTCTACTGAATGATACAGCAAATTTTCTTTCCTACACCAGATCAATGGACAATCTGATCTGGATTTACACACAACCCATCAGTTCATCCTTGGAGTGATGCAGGTTATCTGCAAGTTCATACTGGGCAGCACCTGTGTCCACACAACAAATCATTAATCATGGTGAACTCCAGCATTCCTTTCTCTGTTGTTAAGTAGTAAACCTTTCATCACTGGTAATGGTACCAAGATTACACTAGGAGATACCTTTGGATCAGGATTCAGATAATCCATTCAAACACTCCAAGCAGCTCAGTTTTGGAAACAAAATGGAATACCGGATGATGCAATGGCGCACAGTCCTTAGTTTTATTTAGCCTGTTTTCAAAAGGCATTGAACAAGTGCTAATATTGACAAGCTTCTCAATTTACACATCTTTCCATTGATTTTTATAGAAAGCTCCCCAGTGAACTCTTCTGAGTAGGATTTAGAGAACTATTGTTCAATGACATACAAAGCCTTGAGGTTAAACTTCAAGAATGTCAATCTCTCCGAAAGTAAGTTTATTCCCACCTAGACAGGTTTGGAACAGCCCATTTCTTCTCTTAGCTTCATTAATGTGCAGCAAGAAAATAAAATATCTAAGGACCAACACTAGAAAGATTTCGACCATTTATCTATGTACAGTAGCATGCAAAAGTTTGAGCACCCCTGGTCAAACTTTCTGTTACTGTGAATAGCTAAGTGAGTAAAAGATGACCTGATTTCCAAAAGGCATAAAGTTAAAGATGACTTTTCTTTAATATTTTAAGCAAGATTACTTTTTTATTTCCATCTTTTACAGTTTCAAAGTAACAAAAAAGGAAAAGGGCCTGAAGCAAAAGTTTGGGCACCCTGCATGGTCAGGTACTTAGTAACACCCCCTTTGGCAAGTATTACAGCTTGTAAATGCTTTCTGTAGCCAGCTAAGAGTCTTTCAATTCTTGTTTGAGGGATTTTCGCCCATTCTTCCTTGCAAAAGGCTTCTAGTTCTGTGAGATTCTTGGGCCAGTTTGCATGCACTGCTCTTTTGAGGTCTATTCACAGATTTTCGATGATTTTTAGGTCGGGTGACTGTGAGGGCCATGGCAAAACCTTCAGCTTGTGCCTCTTGAGGTAGTCCATTGTGGATTTTGAGGTGTGTTTAGGTTAGTTATCCTGTTGTAGAAGCCATCCTCTTTTCATCTCCAGCTTTTTTACAGATGGTGTGATGTTTGCTTCCAGAATTTGCTGGTATTTAATTGAATTCATTCTTCTCTCTACCAGTGAAATGTTCCCCGTGCCACTGGCTGCAACACAAGCTCAAAGCATGATCGATCCACCCCCGTGCTTAACAGTTGCAGGGGTGTTCTTTTCATGAAATTCTGCACCCTTTTTTCTCCAAACTTTCCTGCATCCTCACCACAAAATTCAGCATCAGAAGTTTGCAAAGGAACATCTAAACAAGCCTGATGCATTTTGGAAACAAGTCCTGTGGACTGATGAAGTTAAAATAGAACTTTTTGGCCGCAATGATCAAAGGTATGTTTGGAGAAAAAAGGGTGCAGAATTTCATGAAAAGAACACCTCTCCAACTGTTAAGCAAGGGGGTGGATCGATCATGCTTTGGCCTTGTGTTGCAGCCAGTGGCACGAGGTACATTTCACTGGTAGAGGGAAGAATTAATTCAATTAAATACCAGCAAATTCTGGAAGCAAACATCACACTGTCTGTAAAAAAGCTGAAGGTGAAAAGAGGATGGCTTCTACAACAGGATAACGATCCTAAACACACCTCAAAATCCACAATGGACTACCTCAAGAGGCACAAGCTGAAGGTTTTGCCATGGCCCTCACAGTCCCCTGACCTAAACATCATCGAAAATCTGTGGATAGACCTCAAAAGAGCAGTGCATGCAAGATGGCCCAAGAATCTCACAGAACTAGAAGCCTTTTGCAAGGAAGAATGGGCAAAAATCCCCCAAACAAGAATTGAAAGACTCTTAGCTGGCTACAGAAAGCGTTTACAAGCTGTGATACTCACCAAAGGGGGTGTTACTAAGTACTGACCATGCAGGGTGTCCAAACTTTTGCTTCAGGCCCTTTTCCTTTTTTTGTTATTTTGAAACTGTAAAAGATGGAAATAAAAAAGTAATCTTGCTTAAAATATTAAAGAAATGTGTCATCTTTAACTTTATGCCTTTTGGAAATCAGGTCTTCTTTTACTCGCTTAGCTATTCACAGCAACAGATATTTTGACCAGGGGTGCCCAAACTTTTGCATGCCACTGTATTTAGAACAAGACTCACTCCATGAGACCCAACAAATACCAACTGGAAGGTATCAGTTATTGAAAACATTTATTCCAAAATTCAAGTTAGATCAATACCCTTACCTTTCATCCTTAGACATTCCATTCTGATTATTAAAATTGAAAGGGTCAGTGGGTCCAGTACTTCCAAAGAGGTCATCGAATTTATTATCAAATAAACTCTGCAAGGAAGAGAGTTAAAATTTATTAAAGGTAACCATAGTTACTGATCCACTCACAGACATATACAATGAAAACCAACCTTATTGCAGAAGGCAGCAGTTAAATGTCTGTTCAGAAATAACATGGTAATAATTTAGAGAGAGAAGAACGCAAAAAAAATAGGAGCAGGAGTAGGGATCAGGCCCTTCAAGTCTGCCTCGTCATTTAATATGACCATGGCTGATCTAAGGAAAAGAGGAAACATAATGAGGAGATTGGAACAAAGGCGGCCAAGGAAATTCCAAACAACACCTGGCCAAACAATTTTGATTCTCCTGTTTTTATGGCCCATTTTCCCAAAAAGATGCCTCTCCTCTTTTGATAAAGTCATCTACTCATGGGTAGATGACTTCAGCCAGTTATTCAATCCAACAACCATTCTCTTATAATCCTGCATGATTATGAGCAAACATGCTATCAACACTGGGCGTTGTAGCTGTACATGATCAAATACATTCACAGCATATTTTCAGACAGGGGTCAGTAGTGGAGCAAGAACACTAACTGCCCTCATTTCTCTCTCTAGCCTAGGAGCCCTTTGCCATTCTAACATCTATTCTAACATAATGTGATGGTCAAACTCAGCACAGACTAAAACTTGAATCTAGGGACTTGCTGTCTGGTCAAAATGGATCAGCTTCACAGTCCACATTACACAAACCAACTGAGCCTCTAATTAAAGGCAAAACATTGAAAAAAATGATAGAGGTGATGGAAAGCACCAAATACAAAAGGGATACAGCCCACTTAAGCAACAATGATCATGCAATAGGATATTTATAGCACCTATAAGCAAGTATACCATCCCAAAGCCCTTTGTATGAATATGACTGAAATTTGGCACCCTGCCATATAAGGACAGAGGGAAAAGTGACTGAAAGCTTGATAAAAGAGGTTGATTGTAAACGAGAGTCACAAAATAGAGAAGAGACATTTAGGTCAGGAATTCCATAGTTGAAGGCACCACAAAATAATAAAAATGAGTTCTGTCAGCAGACCAGCTGAAAGTGGGATGATTGAAAAGAAAGCCTGTAATAAAGCTAAAAGCTCATTCCCATAGAAAGTGATAAAATCTAATCCACCAAAAGGCAAAAACACACAGACAGAAGCAGCTGGGATGACTTGGTAGAAGTGGGCAGGACAGTCGTGAAGACAGTAGAGCTGAGCTTGGATTCTCACATTACTATAACAATGACATTAAATTAAAACTGATTCCAGAATTTAGGCCCTTTTAAGACCAATTTATCAACCAAACGTGGAAACAACAGCAAATCATTCTTATGAAAGGGCTGAATTTGCTCACCACTTCTTGCTTTCTAAATAAGTGAAGCAGATGGAGTTACTTTGATGAAACAATGGTGTAAATTTCTGCAGTCACGACTCAGCTCCACAAAGATACCCTGAAACAGCTACGCATGGAATACTAAAGATTCTGGATTGGTTCTGATGAAAACACAGCTCCTCTAATGAATGCAGCTAATAATCCTTCAAATCTCTTCAGAGAAGCAGGGTGTAAAGCCATTCAGAGAGAAATCAATTATCACCATGGTAACAATTCCACTTCTGTCTCAGTGCCTCTCCTGTGCATTAATCCTTTCTACTGCACAGCAATAAAAAATTTACATAGGGGAAAAAACTGATCATAATTTCACTTGCAGATCCTCGGTTTAATCCCTGTTTAAGTACAGAAAATAACTTCCCCTGTTATAAATGGGGCAGATCTGTTATGGGACTCTTCCTCCTACATTTGTCCAGATTTCACCCCCAACTGTCATCCAACACTTTCAATAGTCTGCACCATTTTTAGAATATATCCAGGTAATCACTTTTACTATTAGAAACTACACTTTTAGGAACTGCACAAAATCTAGATAAACTTCAACATATCCCAGAGCTCATTACATAAAGCTTGCCTGACATCATATTAGCTAGATAACTTTCAAATGATAAATATCTACATCTAAGTTCTGGGTTTCACATAATATATATGAATGTTCACAGTGACATTTATTGTTTCACTTCACCGATATTATAAAATGAGTAACAAAAGGCAAAAAAAATGTTGCTACCAGAGGCAAAAAACTGAATTTCAAACCAGCTTTCTCCAAGTTAACTGGTCTTTTGCTGTTGCACAACTCTCAGATTTAGTCTACCATTTTGGTATCCCAGAGAAAGAAAAGTGGTCCCTTTAACACTTAGGCATTAAAAAAACAAGTTGCCAGGAACCTCTTAATTATCATGACAAAAACTGCTCAGGATGTCAGCTTGGCTAAAATCCATAACTGCAAATCCATAACGTGGTTATGAGAATCATTCAGTTGATATTATCCATAAAAGGGAGTATCTCTAATGGGGTGAGGCCAGGGTTAGTGAGGGGCTAAGCTATAAATGATGGGTCGATGGGAGCAGTTAGAGAGGGAGAACCTGAACAAAGGGACATAAAATCTATGAAATGAGGGCAGTTAGAGAGTGAGAATAGAAAAAAATATATAAAATTTGTGAACTGCTGAAATGTAAGATGTGCCTAGCGGGTCAGGCTGTGCTAATGGAGAGAGAAAAAAAAACTACACCCTCCTAAACTTATTTATTCTCTTATCCAATTCTGATGAAGGCTCTTCAACCCAAAACATTCACTGTCTCACTTTCCACACATGCTGCCTGATCTGCTGAGTGGTTCCAGCATTTTCTCTTTTTATTTTGATGTAGCTAAACCACAAACTTAGAATGTATTCCATTTTAAAGTGAATTACAAAGAGGAGGGAATGAGGAAAAGGCATTCTACATTGTCACTAGTCACACTAAAGATTACTGTTATTGTGAGCTATATCAGACACTGGGTAAAATTTGAGAATAATTTTACAAGTTTAACCAAAAAAACTCATTCCAGAGTCTGATGTTTTGGCCACTCTTCAAAAAACACATGGATGCTCCGGAAAGAATGGGTATGGAGACTCCAGGCTCTAAACTGCGTAAAATGTCAACAGGTCTAGTTATATAGCCTGTTTAATGTAGCAAAACTTCCCACAATGAGGTACCAGGGCTAATGGCCAAAATTCTGGTTAGATATAAGTTTCAGAAGTACCTTAAGGTAGAAAAGAGACAGAGAGGTGGAGTGTTTTAAGGGAAATAATTGCAGAGCTGAGGCAGTGGTGCACAACTTATTTTGAAGGGAGAGCCAGACAATCATTTGAATCACCTATGAGGGCTGCTCACATGAAAGATGGTTTCTTTCAACCACACAAACCAGATATTGTTAGTCACGTCAGGAACACAAATCCTGACAATCATTAACAGCCTAATTTCTGTTCAGATTGCTAGCATGCAGCATTAAGCCATGAATATTTTCCATAGCTAAAATGTAGAAAATTATGACTGATTTTTTTGTGTTTGACAACATAATTCACTTTTCTAATCTTGGAAGCTCAACAACAGTCCAGCAATCATCACATTATTGATTTTTTAAATATTTACTGCTTTATTAGTTAAGCATCATATAAATCTTGTAATTGCTTACTCTCATTTTCAGAAATTCTTTCCAGTGTTTCTTTTGCTCTTCTCAGAATTGTATTTAGCCACATATTTATGTTCCTCTGTTACTAAATAATCACATAACTCTTCACTAAAACAAATGAGCTTTCCATAAAAATCAGTTCAGCATATTTACGATGATGAATTGGAAAAAAGATCCAATTTCTGCAGAAACTTAAAACTTGCACTGAAAATTCACTTTTCTATTTCCTACTGCAGATCCTGCATATCTTTGCGATTCAACAAACTCTAATTCAAGTATTTATACCCAACTCTATCACCTATAAAATAATGCCCTCTGGAGTTGGTGGGGGGGTGGGGGGGAGAAAAGAGGGGAATGGGGATGTAAGGAATGGAAATCATCTGAAAAAGCTCCCTGCTGTCTATAGTTCCCAGCTAATCCTTTTGCCTCCCTGGTTCTATACACTGCAGCTCCAAGTACCAGATTGTATAATTAACACAGCTGAGAGAGAAATCTGAAGGGTTAAGACTGAAAACCAAGTGTTAAACATGATGAGAATGGGGCCTTGAATGATCTCTGAATTATTTTGGTCAGGACTAGTATTAAAACCATGTTAAGAATTTATTGAGCATTTTTTTAAAGTACCAAACCATCTAGCATCTGAGAACTGAGAACATTGTTTGTATCCAAGGAATACGAGGTTAGTGTATGTGAGCAGCACTGACGTAAAAGATCAACCATGATCTTAGTAGAGCAGGCACAAAGGACCAAATGGCCAACTCCTATTTTACGTTATATTCTCCATAAAAAGGTACACAAGCCTCTGACAGTAGTTAAATTTAAATAATAATGATGCAATGATAATGGTCCCCATTTATGTTAGCAAACAACACAAACTATTTCAGTTCTGTGTGCTGTTACTATGTGTGCAATTTTCAAGTAGTACAAGATTTTAGGGAACCATTCAGTTTCTAGTGACTTCCTAAAAGTTACACTTCGTGAGAATTTAATCGTGCCTCTTCCTTACTATAAACAATGCAGACAACTAATCGGAACCTCCAGGAGAAATCCAGGGAACTATCCAACCTTTGCATCTATGTCAGAGACTCCGGGGTAGGCTGCAAAGAAGCATCTCATTAGCAATGTATGCTGAGGTCCCAGGATGCTCAAGATATGGTCACTATTGGTGTAGCAATTAAATTTGGGGATGATCAAGAGGCCAAAACAAAGATGACAAAGTTGGTTCCAATCCAGGAAAGAGAGCAGGGCAAACATTATACAGATTAAGTATAGGGGCTCAAAATGAAAAGCAAAAATTTATCTGATTGCCCTTGGGAGGGAAAAAAGGAAAACACATTTTGTTTACTGCTCACAAATTTGAGTTTTGTTGCAAGCAGCTACCTTGGTGGTAAATAGGCCATCAAAAGATTTAGCCAAAGTGGAATCTATCCAGTTACCTTCCTCCAATCGGATCGCCAGAAATAGCTTAGTTTTAAGTCTCCTGTCCAATGTTCACTTTTACTCTGATGAAGTAGTTGACATCCAATGCACTTGTCCAACAGGAGAATGACACCAAGTGTATTGAAGCTGACCTTCAGAAACATCGTGTCAAGTTTTACAAGTTTCTTCCTAGTCTCCTTGCTATATAACAAGTTCTCATTGAACACCTTGTCTCGTACCTGCTGGGACGATGGATCCATCTCAACCAGGTCATCAGTTTCCACAACCGGCTCACTGTCCGGGGAGGTCGACTCCACGGGGATCACCACAACAGGGCTGACGTGTTCAGACAGAGCAGAGGCCCGCAGGAAGTTCGGAGGATTCTGCAAGAAAACAAACAAATAACTATACTCAGTTAAAAAAAAGGATGAAAGTACACAGTCAATTGTTAAATGTAATATGGTTAATGCTCTGGATGTGGATTGTTCAATCTGCAGCCGAAACATCAATATTTCTTTGCAGGAAATGAGAATGGAACCTCGAACAAAGAGATTAAACATCTGATAATAATATCAGCACAGCAATTTCTGGGTCATGATTCAGCATTCAAATGCATATTGATTAAAGGAAATTTAACAGCAAGAAATCTGAATGATTACAAAGATGATAGGACAAATTTATTAAGATTTCAGTTAAATCTGTTGGCAGATGTACAAAATCTTCCCACTCTGTCCATCAGAATTGCATCACAGCTTCAGTTTTGTGCACTTCGCCAGTGCAAAACCGTGGCAACCATCTTCATGTCCCACATTTTTCTTAATAATTCTATTTATCTGAGCTCAGCCATCATCTCATGTAAAACTTTGGCATTTTATTTTATTCAACCTTAGTTTCTGATCCGATGTCGATTCCCACAAAGACCGATTGCTTCCGTCTCTCCTTCCGGTCTTCCCCTGCTCAGCCCACATTATGCTTAAACCCACAGGAAGGCTCATCATTTCCTAATGACCAAAGCAGTCTCACAGCCTTCATTCTGCACAACCTTGAGCTCATCCAAAGCTCTGCTGCCAATACTCTGCTTCACCTGCTCACTTATTATAGCAATCCTCGTTGACCTACAAAGATGCAGAGTCCCAGGTTTCTAACACCTCAGATGTTAACTGTTGCCACATTTAAATCCACAGGCCTTTCCGAGTGGAATGTCCTCCATTCCAACAATCTCAATTGTACTCCGACTCTGAACTTTTATACAATCGCTCCTTCCTTCTTCCCACATTGGTGGTCAAACCTTTAATAACTGAACACCATAGTTTGAAACTTTCTCCCCAAACCCTTCCCCTTCAGTACTTTCCTGTTCTCCTTTTTTCCTAATTAAAAAAAAATGATTTTAAAACCTGTTCCTTTGCTGTGATATACATTTTCCCCTGGTTACAGCTCTGATGTGCTTTGAGTCATTTTATCTCTACGTGAAATGGTACCAAGTTAATGCTTTGTTATTGTGGGTGACAATATATAGCATGAAGATCATGATCATGTTTAAACCAATGTTTCTTCACAGCTGCTGGGCCAATATTCTGTCATTTCCAACCCCAAATCAGCATGGGAACACCAATACATTCGAGGTTCTGTAATAAATGCAGCTTTGTCAGTGCAACTCCAGAGGACAAATCAAACACAATTCTTCACGTCCATCCAAAGTCAAATATCCTTCTGATCATGGGTACAACACAAAGCTCACACGCAGCCCTCAGCAAGATCCTGAACTGTGTATGGGGCATCTGTGAGCATGACCACACCAAAAGGTGTTGCATAGTCTGCACCTCGCAAGTCTCAGCTATTATAGCACTGGGCCATTTCACCACATCAGTTGGACTGGACAACTTATTACAGAGGCAGATTAGGACCTTCCAGATGGTTCATTTCTCCTCTACCCCAGCAGACAACTGTTCTGTCACCCTAACTGATGAAGTCTGCAAGCAATTCTACCCACAACTACTTGCTGACAGATGCAGCAGGAAGACAGGCTACCTATGTTGTTGTTAAGAAGGCTTCTTCATGACTTCAGATATCTTCTGCAGATGCATGAATATGTAAAGCTCTCTGGCATCCTCTGTTTGTTGCTCCTTTCTCCGTGGTTGATCACAGGTCTCTGGGTGACTGGTGGAACTATTCTAGTGAGGACATACAAGCTGTTGACATGTATTGACTTCAGGCAGCCCCCTCAATGGACCACCTGAGTATTTGCAGCTCAAAATCAGCATCAAGTTGACTATCCTGCATGGTCAAAGCCTTCCTGTTCCAAGCAACAACACTCAGCACTGGAATGGCATTAGGTAGGCCACAGAAGTTCAGAGATGTGTGAGCCCCTATTTTAAAATTCTAAATTTCCTATTGTCACTGTTTCCAGCGCTGCCTTTGTAGATTAGACAACTATCAGATTCATTACCCAATTCATTACACAATCCATCATTGTTGGAAGATGGAGGTAAAAGTCCAACAGGTAATTGTCTATTTGCCAAAGATCATCCTCTAAATTCCAGCTGGGAAGAGCAGTCATCTTCTTCCTATGACTTTAGGAAGAAAATCTGTGAGGTTCAGATCCCCCAACCAGTTCATTGTCCTGCCAGAGATCAAATGCAACTTCAAGGTGTTACCCTGGAATCTGTGTTGGGGGCAAGATATTATGATGTTGCCCATGGCCTGGTTAGATGAAGTTTCAAGGTAGCACATCAGCCATGACCAGTTTACAACTGTCCACATGTTCTGTGGCAAGTTGACACCTGGTTCTTGAGTTGTAAGTACGTTGTTTGTTTGTACAGGTGTGTTCTGCCCAAGATTTGCTCCAGAATTTTTTTGAAAAGAACAATGAATGGCTCTTAAAATCCACAAAGATATTTTCTGGGCTCAGTGGATTTTGGTACCTTCCAAAATGATAGCAATTTGATCACCACCTGCATTTTCCATGAAAAGTTCATACAAAATTCAGTGATTTACTGTAAACTCTGAAATCCTATAAAACATCAGCATTGCTAACCTGGGACCTGTACCAAGGGCATTGCTTGCAAATAATTCCTAATGTTTGACTAATGCTAAATGTAATAGCCACAGGGACTGTTGTATTTCATCTACTGAAAATTATTTGTTTACATTTCAATATGACCTCAGTAACCTGGCGTATTGCCAATCTCATTTTCAGGGTACCTTGAGGACACAGCCTTCTCCCACAGTCACGCTAACATACTACTCCTTATTTGAAGAAAACAAGTGCCTTCCTGTCCAAAGGCAATTTTCTGGAATCAGTCAATACACAAGAACCCTGGGAGTCTGCTGCAGACTGTGTAAACAAGAGTCATTCAGCATTTATGGGAACTCCAGTGATACCAACCTCCAGAGACCAGACATCAGAATCTCACAGACAATAACAAAAATGGATTCATCAGGATTTTCACCAGCTTAAAAGGCCTCTACCTAGTACAATTACATCACTCAGTACATCAAAATCATGAGACAATCTGTGGTGTCAAAAAAGATCACAGCACACAACTCACATTGTTGTTGGAAGCTTGTGCATTCCCATTTACCTACTTTTTCCATTGACAGCTGCCCACCCACAAAAAAATGTCAAAATCAGATCATGTAGGAGAAACAGCAAGGGAGTGACGAGGACAGGAGGAACTTACATCAACTGGAGAGTGGCTATGTCCATCTTCATAAGAAATCAGCATTTGTGCTGTGTACAATCTGAGCGTCGATAATCAAGTTGAAATTAGAACCAATCCAGCAACACTCAGTCCCTGGAAATAAGCACTGTTATTTTCAGTCAAGGTACCCAGGGCCTGTCTTTACAGGGGGGAGCTCAGGAGGGGCAAGGAACTGCAGATTTAGGGGACACTAGCATAAAACCAGCAGAGGCAGTAACCACCACAAGCAAAACCAACAGCCTGATGCAGGGTTTCGACCAGAAATGTCAACAATTCCTTTCCTCCCACCGATGCTGCTCGGCTCGCTGAGTTCCTCCAGCAGATTGTTTGTTAAACCAGCCTGATGGGCAGCACTGGAGGAAAAAAGTCAGTGTTCCCCATAACATGGGATCATTTAATGATGGAAAAACTGAAACTAAAGTTCAGCTGAATGAGGGAAATTTAACAAAATGCATAATTTTGCATTGACTTCAAGCTTTTCATAATTCTTAAATTCAAGTAAGTCAGCTGAACACAGGAGGCTGAAAGCAGGAATTTAATAGAAAGTGGTTCCAGTGATTAGTCTCACATGAGCATATCATCTTCATCTGCAGTTGAAAAGAATCTGCAGACCAGAAGCAAGTTACAAAGTATTCTGCAATCTTGCCCTTTAGTGGGAAATCACAGGAGAATGAATCCTAACTACAAGGAACACAGCAAATCCACTGGTGTCCAGGAACTCTGGGATGCAAAGTGCAACTTAGTAAATATCCCACAATTATGGAGAGCATTTTCCCATGAAAAGATAAGATAAGATCTTTATTAGTCACATGTACATCGAAACACACAGTGAAATACATCTTTTGCATAGTGATTTTGGGGGGGCAGCCCACAAGTGTCGCCGCGCTTCCGGCGCCAACATAGTATGCCCACAACTTCCTAACCTGTACCTCTTTGGAATGTGGGAGGAAACTGGAGCACCCAGAGGAAACCCACACAGACACGGGGAGAACGTACAAACTCCTTACAGACAGTGGCCGGATTTGAACCCGGGTCACTGGCGATGTAAAGCATTATGCTAACCACTATGCTAACTGGCAATCACTCCTACTTCATCCCCTTTGTGCTATATATGTCAGTATAGTTATCTTAAACTGCCAAGTATTCATAATTTAGAGGGTACAGAATAACATAATTAAACCTGATCTTCAAAATATATGTCACTGAATGAAATGAAGTAAAACTAGGAATCACTTTTGTCATTAGGAAAATACTCCTGCTATTATTGCATCCCCCACCCCTACCCTCTTCAAAAATAATGGATTATTCTTCTTTCATTTTCAATGGGAACAAATGACTGCTGGGGAGATGATTACAGAGACCACTGAGGGCTGCCTTGAAATCAATGGGCAGGAACTCTTCTTTGATGAATACTGTATTAGTGAACTGCTCATCAGGGAATTTATGAACAGATGCATTCATTCTTTGCACGTTGCATAGTGATCAGTGCCAGCCATATGCTGTTGTCAGAAAATACCAAACATTGAACAGTGATGACAAAATGACTCAAAGTCAGCCAATGGTTTTCCATATAACAGCAAAGTGAGGTAGAGCTGCTTTTTAAGTTAACATTGGAATAGATTGAAAACCCTGTAGGGCACTGCAAAAATAGTATCTGTGAATAAGAGTCAGAGCAGAACTCTCAGTGGGTGCCTTTTCACTGAATAACGAATGACAGAATTTTGTATTCATTTGCAATCCTCACTAAAGCAGGAGCCAGAGGAGCCAGGCCTTCAGGTTTCTCTGCAGAGAGCAGAGGGAAAAATAAAATGCAAGAGAGAGAGCAAATGCAGAAGGAGCATGAGCTTTGTTTACATTTCTCCTACAGTACTGAAGGATTGAAAGTTCTCTTCCCCAATCCTCACATTTCTCCCCATGTTTCCTAAAGGCACCAACTATTGTCAGGGTCATAATGCCAGCATCCTTTTCCTATCTCGCTCAAGTGGTCATTTCTCATGTGGCAATCTACACAAATACCAACAGAGCATTCAATCACATATAATGATGTAAACTAGTTTTCCCATTCTTAAGCCTTCGTGTGCCATTTTGCGAGGTTCAAGTCAGCCATTAGATCATCTACATGACAACAATACGTTAATTTCGTCAGTCGTAATAGGAATGATTTGTCACCCTTTGTGCAGATCTAGAAGATGCAAGCTGCTCCCCTCCGGAGGCTATCTGTATCCATACTGTGAGAGAAGAACTTGATTATTGCTCCATTCACCAGGAGATTGTCAAGCATTTGGTTGCATTGTGATCACTTCAGTTGTGGATTTCCCTCTTCTCAATGTCCATTTAACAGGGTGGGCCACATATAGGTCATCATCTAATCCCTGAGCCAACACTGAAGCCTTCTGGTTTTCATCCGCTGCATAAAATATGGAAGACTAAATAGGATTGAATGGGCCCTAGCTGCTGTAACCACCTGAAGCATAAATGGTTGATAAGGAGATCTGAAGAATCTGATGATGGCAAACCTGATCAAATTATGCAGCACGCAACAACGCCGAGCCTATGGACAAGTTTGATGGTGGCATTCCAGAGGTACATTCCTTCTTCTCACGATTATTAGACTAATTAACCAATTTAAATTGGATTTGTAGCTGTTCTAAATCATCCATCAGAAAGAAGCGTGGAACTATGAGATACAAAGATCAAGCCTTGAAAAATGTTGTCTCAGATATGGTGGCGTGGATGTTACAACTGGCCCAGTTGGTAGAACAATTGAGCGTAAAATCCTTCTGATTATTATCAAGTGACTCCTAGAGGAAAGTGTGGTTTTAAAACAGGACTGAAGTTGGTGGCAACATTGTTCTTGATAAGATGCCTTGCTAACAGGTTCTGGTCTCATTCCAAAGAAATACTCACCTGAGCAAGGTGACGAGCATCTTTCGTTTTTGAAGAAATAAGAAGGGAACTTGGAGAATTCAAGAGAGGTCTAAACTAAAAGCCATTCTGCATTTTAACTAATTAGAAATACCTGCAAATAGAAAATACAACAGTTATAGTTTTCAATGATTGTAAATTTAATGACTGGGATCTTTCAACAATGAAAATGGACCATTTTTTAAAATAAAGATTCACGGGACACGGGCATGGCTTGAACTCCTAATTGGCTTGAGAAGCCAGAGGCCACTTGGCTTCTTGAATGGATGCAGTTTATGCATTGATGGGACTCCAGAGTGCTCTTAGGTAGCCAGTTTCAAGATCTTCATTAGTAATGATGATGGCTTGGCAATACTATTTCTGAGTCAGGATGATGCAAGAGATAGAGGGAAACTTGCATGTGACGATAGCAGTTGTGGCACTTGCCTTTTGTGGTAGTAATGGGACAAAATATTGTCACAGGCCTTTCCTGATGTGCAGTATTGTTATAATTGTATGGTGCAAGATGCCTATACAAAGAATAGCCATTGAAAAAATTAATATTCCAAAAAAAATCTGCCAAAGCTGCTCTTTAACTCATTTCTGCAGTGAAAATAATTCTGTCCAACCTGACCAGCTGCTTTCTTAATCTTCATTTCATGAGTTAAGGACTCCTTCAGCCATATTTTCAGCATAAAGCAAGTTTGAACTAAATAAAAGTACGAGTATTAAGAACGACTGGCTCTTTACCTAAATCTTGGAAATTTATGCATTAGGCCAAGAACTAGTAAAGATACTCAAAAGGAAACCATTCTCGAAGATATAGAGGAAAACACAGCAGAACACTGGCTCGGATCAAATGATTTGTTGTGTAGCATTGGCGGCAGTGAACACAAAACACTTCCAGCCCCAGAACAATGGTATAAATTACTAATTCATTCAATGGAATCTTGAGAGCACAGACAGTGTATTACTTCCAAAAAAATGATTTAGTATTGTCTCCAGAGTCTAGTAAAACCACTCAAGATGCCCACAACCCATGCATTTTTCTACCACGGGTTATCTCAGAATCACGTGCTATTCCCCTGCTTTAAGGAATACTAAGGGGTGAAGTTAAAAACTCTGCACTCTTGGATTGTGTGAGGGAACACATCAGGATTTGGACATGAAGGTCATCATACCATGTGCAGCCTTGAAAAATTCCATCTATTAAAATCTGAATGACTTGAATTCTAAATTTCTGACCCATGGTCCTACAACTCAAAGAAGTGCACTGATGATATTAAACCCTGAAGTCAGATAAAACAAGAGTAATGAATTCAAAATTTTATGCCTTGTTATAGGAAGAACATTAGTTTCAAAAAAAGCTGAGAGTACAGAATGGGCATCCAAGAGAAAACATTTCAGTGGTTGTTGTCAAACGTGGATAAAAGATGTTTATGGTTTTTGGAAGTCAATTATCCCAGGTCAAATGTAGGGATTTTGCTCATGTTCTGTTCCTTAGCACGAGCAGATCATTCTGGAATGCCTAAGCATCATTCAGGCTTAGGCTGACAAGTGGCAAGTACCTAGTCAATATAGCTCCAACAATATTGAGGAAGCTTGGCATCATCCAGGACAGAGCAGTCTACTCAATTACCACCCCACCAACCATCACAATTATTCAATCCCTCCACACCACATCTATTTACCTAGACTACTCCAAATGCACCTCCTAAATGGTTAGCCTCTCCTAGCCGGAAGGACAAAGGGCAGCTGGTGGGCGAACATCACCATCTGCAGGTTCCCCAGCAAGTCGCACGCCATTCCAACTCGGAAATGTATCTTCAAACTCCCAACCCAAAAGCACTCTGGGAGAAACTTCACCAGAAGGACTGAAGTAGTTCAAGACAATAACTCAACATCACCTTCTCAAAGGTTATTAGGGAAGGGCAAGGAATGCTGCCCTTGCCAGTGATGTCCAGATTCACAGAAATGAATAAATTATACAGTGATCACAATGGTAGAGATGTTCATACATAGGGAGACTGAATCACCACTACCGCCAACAACACTGCAGAAGATTGCACAGAACTTTGCCTGTTACAACTTGTACAGACTCTGTTGTTATTGTACTAATCCTTCCTAAATAAACTTTGTAAGTAAACTCACCTAGAAATGGAATAAATTACCACTTGTTTTAATGCACTAATTGTACAAAAAAAGTTTTACCCAGAGTGAACTGCCACAGCGGTCGCTTCTTGATGACATCACGCCACTGTAAAATTGGACTAGGCACTTCCACACACTACGTCAGCATACTCAACCTTTCCACTTTCAGGCACTCAATAACCAGTTCCAAACATACAGAAATCGGTCTCAAAAATGCAACCAACACCATTGTGGAACTGTCTCGGAACATCACACTGGTCTGTTGCATTCCTTTTTATTTAGAGGAGCACACTGCTGATGTCAGGAGACATGACTGGGCAGTTTCTGAACATCCCATGGGTGGACTGAAACTAACAGCAAGTGCTTTCTCCAGTATTTAGTTGTTCAGAGACTCATTTCATGAATGGTGATACCACTCCACTAGCAGCGTTTCTAAATGAGGTATAGTGGGTTCTGCAGGAAAGCCAGCAGCTGCCACACCAGTGTTACTTATCTCTGTGCAACGAAGGCAGAGATTTGTTACATTTGTGCAATGCTCTAAGTGCCTTCAGAAGAATAAAGATTAAAAAAAATCAAATGCCACAAAAATCAAAAATCATAACAACTGACTGAATTTTAACACCCCAGTGCTTTTCCCATTTCACCATCTTTTATGAGGGTATTGTTGCCCTGGTACTGCATCACATTGTCCCTCTGTGGCTCCAGTCTGACTGCTGAAAGTCTCTCCCTTTCCCTGAGCCTATATGAATGTCATTGATGATCCACAAGGTACGTTGGACCAGATGAAGGATGCTGCCCAGGACCAAATGAAGGGGCAGTCAGGATAGCTGGCTGTGAGGCACAAGGCAGCAGAGAGGGATGAATTGGTGCCTATGTGAGGGAAGGCATCAATGTCACCTCAAACCCTACACATCGAGCAACCCCTCAGAGGACTGTGCAGATAATGGTGCAACAACCTGCTGGAACTCAACCACTGTTTCAACTTTCAGACTTAGAGGTGATGCATCTGATAGACCTCGAATCACAGGTGTCTGGTCACTAATGTCTTCATTCTTCTCCTCCAAGTCAGTTCTCTTGCATAATCTGTGCAGGTGTCTACTCAAAACAAGGAAGTGAGAAAGTGGGTTGGGGATACCTGCTCATGCAGGAGAAGCAAGTTCCCACAGGCCATCCCTATGCTCCAGCAGAAAAGTAATCTGCCCTCGCGAGGCATCTCTCCGGTCATACAGGGAGGCATCTGCAAATATGCAGCGTCTCTCAGTTTATGGAGAACAAGCTAGCTGTAGCTTGTAGCATCCCCTTGCTCCTGTCGAACTGTAAGCTGAATCCCCGCATCCAACAAGAGCATCTGCTGACAAACGGCATCTTGTCGTTCAATGAGAACATCAAATTGTACCCTGACATTGTTATTCTTTCTGTGGAGCTTCAAGCTGGTTACATGGCAGTGCCCAGACCTCTTGATGGATCAGTAGGAAACTGCATGGAAGCAGGAGTACTTTGTGTGACCTCTGTATGTACCTCCAGAGCAACTGATAGTTGAACCTGTAGGCACTCTGGAGCAACATACAAGATGCTGGAGGAACTTAGTGGATTATACAGCACCTAGGGAGGGAAATGGACAGTCGAAGTTACAGGTTGAGTCTCTTCATCTGGACTGCTTTTCTCTGGTCCCATTGTTGCCCCAAACCCAGTACAGATGAAGGGTCTCAACCTGTAACATCGACGGTCCATTTCCTTCCATCGATGCGGAGTTCCTCCAGCATAATGTATGTTGTTCCATATTCCAGCATCTGCAGTCTCTCGTGTCTCCTGTAGGCACCCTGTGCTGGATCACACCAATCCCGCCAAAGAAGTGTGCATGATACCCAGAATGGAGCACATGATGCTCCACAAAATCCGGACATCGACTATCTGTACTCCTTGTCACCTCCTGCATTCGGACAGGCCGGTCTGACAGCTAATACACCAACTCAACACGCATCAGCACCAGCCTTATTAGGAAAGCATCCCAATGGTGATCCATACACTCAGGATGTATAAACCAACCATCTCAGAGAAGCTCCCACATCAGACTTCCTGCACCTGCCTGCATAACTTCCCGCAATATGCTTCCATTAAACCAAGCCCATTCATCTTTCACAGTGTGTCTCTGAGGTGCTGCTGTGGGCCATCAGGTGTATTGATACATTGTGCTCTTCATCCTAGCTCTCCTCGTCCTCCTCCTCTCATTCTCCCTATCCTGTCCTCCGCTCTGGGGAGGGCGAACCAGGTAGCTTGCCCCAAAACCCATTACAGGTAAAACAGAAGACAGTTGTACTTGTTAGCTGCAGTCAAAACATCATATGGTGATTCTGATACATAAATAGTAATGAGGGGCTCGGCTGGTGAAGATGAAGTTAAAGGGAACGTAGCAATCACCATGAGACTGCAGGACTCACCTCCTCGAGCAGCCTGGGGTTTAGGGAGCCCCACCTCCCCACTCTGTCCAGTATTAGCAGGAGGATCGCCCATCAGGGAAAGGCTCTGCATTTACTTGGGCCCCCTCCTATTGATAACAGCTTTGTATAAAGGGAGGCGAGGAGGATCACCAGGCAACCTTTTCATTATTGTTCCTTTGGAGGCTTATCCTCTGAGTGGTGGAGAGGCTAGGATATCCGGTGTAGGGGGCATATAACCATGAAAGAGCAGTACTTATTTTGGTCGAGAAATAAAGGACTGCAGACGCTGGAATCTAGATGAAAAACACGATGATGCTGGAGGAACTCAGCAGGTCAGGCAGCATCCGTGGAGAAAAGCAGGCGGTCAACATTTCAGGTCAGGAGCCTTCTTCAGGACCATTTTGGTCTAGAGTTGAGCTTGATCTATCTGGTAAGTTTGCAAAGTTCCTTCTATAATTTGGTGATTCTCACTATTTCAGTCACCTCTTGCCAACCTCTTCTAATGATACTCCTGATGGGTTCACTGGTTCCAAAGTGCACAAGACCTTCCTCAGAGCAGGTGTTGCTTGAACGAAGACTCTCTGAATGCACTTAGGAGCTCTCTCCCTCTCCCCTAAAGCCTCTTTCTGCCATGGAAGCCATTGCATGCCTTCTGCCAAACTACTGCCAGTGGCATGAAATTATGGTCCCAATGGAACCATCCACAGCCTGCTTTAGTGCACATTTCAGGTTTTAAATCACACTGTAGCCATTTCAAATGTCTTTAGGTCAACTTTTATTATTTCATTTCAGGGACTCTATATGGATGCAAGTGCAAAACACTAAGGTTTAGCATATCAAGAAAGCACCAATTCTAATTCTTTACTATTTGCTGAAAAATGCAGGTTGGTTTTGAAGACAGACAAGATTCTGTAACTACTTATAGTGGAGTGTAGGCAGCCAATAGGAGATGATAGCTTTGTTAAAGTTTTTCCTTGTTTGCTTTATCACTTCCTTTAGATTCAGTACTGAAATGCCATTAATTAAAATGGTTTCTAAAAGGGAGGAGAGGAGCCAGGAGATAGTACTTATTGAAACAAAGGTCACTTTGTCACAGTTTCAAAAGTTAGAATGACCAAAAGATCCAGAAGTGAATTAACTACAAAAGCAAGGCGTTCCTGGATTGGAAGCTCCACCATGTCTCAGGGGAAAAGAAATAGCTCCATTGGCACTTGAAGGCTGAGGTCCAAGAGAAATCCAATGATGGAAAGAACAGACGATGATGGGTGGATACATTCACAGAAGTTCCAGCAGTTCACTGATAACCATAACACAAGCAGATTTTTCAGAGCTGTCAATACCATCTACAATCCAAACATCCACCTTACTAACAGGCAAGAATGGAAGTGAACTTGTCAAGACAAGAAGACAAGAGGTGCCTACTGAAAAAAAAATCATCTTCATATTACATCTGCTACCTGATTGCTTAAAAGTCATGATCTTAACCTGTGGGCCACATCAGACTCGATCTCCATCTCGGCTGGTCTCAAGCAAAGCTGGATCATCACCTCAACACTTTCCTCAGTCTTTCTTGTTGCAATGCTGCACCTCATTTCCAACAAGATCCCTGCTGGTTTGGAGTTAATCTACAGGACAAATGGGAAACTGTTTATTCTACGTCACCTACACTTTAGAGAGGAGCATGGGCTTTGCACTCAAATATCTGCAAAACAAAGGTCCCCCACCAACCAGTCCCCAACAGACAGCAGTGCCCTCTGAAAATAAAAGTTCCACAATGAGACCCTCGAAAAAAATGGGCCAACTTCTCATATCTAGGAGCCATCTCTCTAAACCAAATATCAATGATAAAATTCACCGTCATCTTCAGTCTATCAATACAGCCTTTAGCCATCCAAAAAGAGAATTAAGATCAAGACCTCAAGCCTGACTACTGGTCGATCCTGGTTGATTGAGGAGTTACCACCAATGTTATCTCCACAAAGTTTTCCAAGTCAACTTGAAGGTAATCAGTGTCTTCTTCGAAGCCAACATCCCTGATACAGTGACTAGAATTACATACAGCCAGCTCTGATGGGTGCGCCACATCATTCACAGGACACAAGACTCCTGAAACAGACATTTTACTCTGAGTTCCTTTCCAACAAGTGATTACCAAATCATCAGCCACTTCAGAACCTTGTCTAAAAAAGTGTAAGTTAGAGACATTGGTGTACTGTACAACCTTGATACTGCCTATTCCCAACCCCTGTGCACACCTGTGGAAAGGAAATAGCACCACGGTTAGTTAAAATCTCTGAACGCCAAAGTCTCTCCTTTTGCAGTCTGTCACCAATCCCAATTGGCCTGGTAATCTCCTTACTTGTTGCACCTGAAGTCACATTCATGACTGTGTTAGCAGTCTGTGGGTGCACATATGCAGAATACAACAGTGAGCCAACTACTCCTGTTGTGTAATACACATGCACTTTAGAGCAGAGGTTACTAAACAGCAAATCAGGAGTGAATTGTGACTGGTTCTTTTTCTAATAAGCTTCTTCATCAAACCTCTAGCTGACATCAGTCCAGATTGGGATCAAACCCAAGATCACCTTCATATGGTATCAAACAGTACAGAAAGAGGACATTTAGCCTAATTTGTCAGTGCTGGTTTTTGACTGAAATGGCAATTTGTCCTGTTCCAACCACCTGAACGCTAGATCCAAGAAAGCACACTGCCACCTCTACTTCCTCAGAAGGCTAAGGAAATTCGGCATGTCCCCGATGACTCTTACCAATTTTTTACAGATGCACTATAAAAACCATCGTAACTGGATGCATCACAGCTTGGTATGGTAACTGCTCTGTCTAAGGCCACAAGAAATTGCAAAGAGTTGTAAATGCAACCCAGTCCATTACACAACCCAGCTTCCCCTCCACTGACTCAGACTATACTTGTCGCTACCTCGGGAAAGCAGCCAACATAATCAAGGTCTCCTCCAACCCCGGTCATTCTTTCTTCTCCCCTCTCCTGTGGGGCAGAAGATACAAAGGCTTGAGTGCACAGACCACCAGGCTCAAGGACAGCTTCTATCCTGTTGTTATCACTGACCCCTCATATGCTCAAAGATGAACTCTTGATCTCCCAATTTACCTTGTCGTGGCCCTTGCAGTTTATTTGTCTGCCTGCAATGCACTTTCTCTGGAACTATAACACACTATATTCTGCATTTTGTTCTGCAAACAAAAGCTTTTCACTGTATCTCGGTATTTGTGACAATAACAAACCAATAACAAATTAAGTGTCCCACTCTAGCTCTTTGCATGTATGCCTAAATATTTCTCCTTTTCATGCACATATCAGATTAGTTTTAGAAATTCATCGCTGAATCTGATTTCTCAACACTTTTATGACAAGACATTGTGGATCAAAGCAACTTGCCTTCGACTGCACATCTCACAGCACTCATTTTCACAAAACATTATTCTGCTTGCTCTGCCTCTTGTGACACAATAATTGGAAGTAACAAGTGCTTGTTCTGCCACAATACACAACACTCCTCATGCAGAACATTAAGAGACAGTAGCAGTTTCTATAGACTTGATAAATATTAAACAATCTACCAACCATCTTCTGCATTCTAAATAGTGGAGCTAGGTTGAGTTGTTAAGTGCTCTGGTTATTCTCAAGGGGCTAAGAGAAGCATCTAAACCTTACAGCGCATTACTTCTTTGTAATGTGGCCATTGTTTCAGGCAGCTTCTGAGAGAATGGTAACCACAAGATGGCTCTTGCCACTTCCCTCTAGGTTTCAAGATTACGTGCAACTGTGTTTTCTGTCATGAATACAAGACAAACCCAGCACACCACTGCAACACACAACTCCAAGAGGCTTGCATTTCAATGTGTATCATCCTTATTTGGCTTCTTAAATCCATGATGTTCAGTGTTTCTTTTATTGTCATTGCTTGCTAGACAGAATAGTACAAGACAGCGCTGAAAATCGTCTGACAGATGCCAAATAAATACACGTCAGTCCTGCTTGGCATTGTCATCTTGCTCTTAGCAGTAACAATTTAAATGCTTTTTTTCCACAAATGGTGTATCTGTGTGATTTTAATCTTCAAAAGGAGCTTACCTCCGGAAGCTGTGGAATCTGGATCAGTCGCTTGAAATATTGTAGATTGCTGGATCTATAAAATAACTCTTTCAGTCTGTGAAATAAAAATAGTAAAATTGTCGAACACACTCTTAAAGGCAAATTAAAAGTCAACTCGCTATATGTTATACTGCACCGTGACTGTCCAGAAATCTAGTGTTTTGAGGGAGAAAATAGGCAGGATATCATGGTTAAGTATAGAAACATTTTTTTTCCCGCTTATGGATCACATCATTGACAAATCCATCAAAATAATCAATGAATGCTATTTACAATTAGAAAAATCTTTTGACATCAGCAACAGACCAGTGCACAATGAAGAGGTTTGTGAAGATGGGGTTCAGAGACAGAAACTCATTAAACTATGCAACAAGGATTGAATATTTGTAATGTTTTAGAGAAAATAGATACCAGTTACTGGAAGACATATTTGCTATTTTAGGAATCAATAATTTTCTGGTAATTGATGATCAGAGACATTCCAGGGACATAAAAATACATAATTCAAAGAATGGGTCAATATAAAATCCCACCAGTCACTCCACATACACTCCATCCCACTTCTACTTCACTAAGACTCATGGCTCTGTTTATCTATCATCCTAGGCCTTCAATCATTGACTAGATATCACTTTACAAACATCCTCAGTCTTGCTGCATCCATCCCCCATCTCCATTGTCAATAGCCTTATTAAAATCCATCTTCTTTAGCACATTTTTGGCTCCTTCCCTTAACTTCCTTCCTGCGTTACAATAATGATCACATTTCAAAACTTTATGGTTGTGAAAGACAGTACTTAATTTCATATTTTTATTTCACTCTCTTAACAGTATATGTAAAGGTCTTCAGATACTTTACAATATGAAAGCACCATACAAATAAAAGTAACGTTTGGCGACATTACAAAAAATCCATTACAGGAAGAAGCTCTCTATCCAGCTATACATTAAAGTTAGCAAAGCAAAAACGTAGCAGTTTCAAAGATGAGCTTTATTGAGGAAACAGCATTGATTTCACAATGTTAATGACTGAGGTGGACAGTCAACAGGATGAGATAAGCTACTACTTACTTTTTGAACTGTTCATGAAACCGATCTCTATGACCCTGTAATGTGTCAGCTGGGAGACCTGCAGGAAAATGCAGTTTTAAAACCGATACTACAATAAAGCATTCTACAAAGAAGGCAAAGACACAGCTATTTGGATTAGTTATATAAAATTTTAAATGTTTATGAACAGCTTTCACTGTTTTGGTGGTGTTTCTAAAACTCAAGGGAAAGTTATTCAAGACAGCTGTTGAAAATCAGATGATGCACCATGTTCTAGCCTTTCCTATTACAATTTTAATTGCAAGTTTGAGAACCAGAATGAGTTTACTGGAGTCTCACTTCACATGATCAGTACGAGAAATATTTGTTCCTTAAAAATATGGCTATTACAGCCAAATCCTGGATTTTTTTTCCAGATTTGTACTCAGGCCTCAATGTGGGTATAAGAATAAACAGAGGTTAATTTACCAGTCAGTCAATTCTCCCATTTAAAAGAGGAGTAAAACAAGGTGGTCTACTGTCAGCCTCTATGTTTAATTTCACGATCAATTGTGTGTCCTTTGGGAATTTTAAGTGATGGTCGTCAAGTTTTTGTTTCAGGAATTTCTGAAGAAAGTTGTAGTTAATAGCTTCCTATTGACATCCTCAACTAGAATCTAATTTTGTTCAACAATGGCAAACACCCAGATCCCCTACCACACACTACCCCTGCTAGGACACAAACTCTATCTAGTCAAATCTTTAAAACACAGTGCATCTGGGTGGTTCCCAAGCCTTCAGATTTGGTGGCACGCGCATCACATTTTTAGCCAAGTTGCATTCCTTTAGATAAATCGATAGTATGTATGCTCAGAAACATTGTTCAAAAACTTCATTCATTTTAATTATTAAAACCACTGATCAAGTTCCGTTCCCTCAATTCTCCTCATCGAGACTTGTCTCTGACATCCATTTCCTTCCCCCTCCCATCACTATCATCCCAACTTGGGCTCTTCACAGATCCCAGAACCCTTGGCTAATTTCATTATTTGAACAAGTTCTGCTTTTTTCCCTTAGTCACTTTGATAAACACCCAAATGACTGTAAATCATCAGTTTATTTTTAAGTGGTTTGCAATGCTTACTGCTACCTGCAGGTAGTGGCATTGTTGTAGCCGTGTAAATTAGGCATGGACACCATCAGATAGTTTTAAAGGCAGTGTGTATGCTGGCTCTGAATAAACTTTATCATTCACAACCCTGCTCGCTATCTTAGAACTTGGATAAAGGACACCAAAGTTAAGCAGCCAGTCAATCACTTAGATAGCCATTTAAAAAGAAAAGTTTTATATTAATCATGTCCTAACTTATCAAATCTCCTCAGAAGAGAAATATTTCTGAACCCCAGGGACCCAAACAACAGACAGAGGGGAGAAAGGCTTGAAAAATATAAAGATAGGGCAAAGGAAATGGACAAAAAGCTAACTGATTATCTCATGTTTTAGATGGTGGGTGGAGTGCCAGTCAAGTGGAGTGTCTTGTCTTGAATGATGTTAAACATGAGGAACTGCATTCATCCAAGAAGTGTAGGATATTCCATCACTTGATGGAAAATGCTTGAAGTATTTACAATATGAGTCACTTAATTTCAAAATACTAAGCTCTGAACTTCATAGCTATTGTATTTATCTAACCAGCTTAGTTGAGTTTCTGGTCATTGGTGACCACCAGGAAGTTCACGTTGCTGATCTTTCCACTGTTGACTACGATCGTGGCAAATGCTACAGGCCACTCATCAGTCCCATCCCCTGTGTCGCCCATGTCTTGCTACATGCAGGATTATCTAGAGATGCAAACTGAAGCGAACACTGTGTAATCATGAGCATAGATCCCCAGTTATGACCTTATCACAGGTGACAATACTTACACCCATTTCCCTGAGGAACTCCTGCCCCAGGGCAGAGATAATTGACCTCCAACAGTCACAACCACCTTCCTCCAATCCCAGCCAGTGGGGAGCTTTGCCAAATTCCTCATGGTTTCAATGTTACTTGGATTCCTCAAGGCCATAAAGTTGTGTTAGTGACGGAAGCCTAATTTCCAAATTTTTCCATCAATCTCCTGCATTCTAGGCCTGTGGCCTAACTACTCACGAATTATATGACACTGAGCCACAGTCTATGTGAAGCATTGCCTTACACAGAACATTCATGACACTAAGTTGGCTTACAAAGCAAATGGTGCATTCATACTTACAAGAATGTAACTTGAAGAGAAGTTTAACTGTGTAATCGTAGAGGTGGCTGCTGTCAAGAATAACCTGAATTAGAGGTGCCAATCGACACTGGCCAGCTGCTGTTACAGAGACGGATCTTGACATGTCCAGAGAACTAAACACTGTAAAATAAAAGGGAAACAGCATCACCAAACAGAACTAACAAAGCAACTCTGCATCAGACATAAACAAAGCATATTCAGCAAACTATCACTGCAGCTCAACACTTGAAACATCCTGCTAAAGAATCTACTCTTACGAAACACACAGAAATACTTATCCATAAAATGCTTTGGATAAGTCTCCAAAAGATAATTTATCAGAAGGGATTTGCAAGTTCCATTGAGAGAGAAGAAAAAAAAGTATCACAGAGGTTCAAATGAGAAATGCACTATCTAGTTAATGAAGGTTACTGGAACACATTGCTTGATCACAAGAAATGGTTAAGGCAGAGATTGTGGCATCTTTTAAAGAAATGTTAGTTAAGTAATTGAAGTAGAGGAAGAAAGTTGTCTAAGAGTGATGGACAATGCAATTACTTCTGAAATGCTCACAAATAAAGTGATTCAAGTTACCACTTCATGTGCTGTGAAGTTTGGTCTTGGCCTCAACATTATTTTTTTAAAATTTCTGCTCAGATTTTCAATATTCAATTTTCTTCTCCATTTTTGAGAAACATCTTGAACTGCCGTTCATTCTAACTTCCCTACTAGTTTGAGCAATTCCACCTCATTTAGGGAAGACAGCACTTTTAGCTAGCTGACTGACACTAACCATGCAGAAGTGGAGAAGGTTTGGAGAGATCAATGCCCAAGTCAATGGAAATAGTCAGAAAGTCAAATAGTTAAGTGCGTCTTGAATAGACAGTAGCACTCTGGCAAACGGAGCAAACTACATGTCCCTTCAACTCCATTACCCACCCTAATGCAGTGGCTACTAATCCAAAACTCATCTAAACCCTTCTAATACAGGATAGATTGGAGAGGATACCAATTATTGATATTCCTATATAAAAGGAGTTGCAGCAGAAGAAACAAAAGTCAAAATCTGGTTAAAAGGCCAGTAATGATGAGCCTCCTCAGTGTAGTGTTCTAGGTTCAACTGTCTTCAGTTGCTTCATTGACCTTACTTCCAACATAAGTCCAGAATTGAGGATGTTTGCTGATGACTGCACAGTTCCTTTCCACTTGGAACTCCTCTGCAAATGAAGGAGTCTGTGCCCGCACGCAGCAAGACCCGGACAACATTCAGGCACAGGTGGATAAGTAGCAAGTAATAGTTACTCCACAAAAGTATCAGGTAACGATCATCTCCAACGAAAGAACGTGACCACGTACCCTTGATGGCTTTACCATTGCCAAGTCCCCCATCATCAGCATCCTGGTGATCACTACTGACCAGAAACTCAGCTAGACTTGTCACATCAATACTACAGCTAGAACAGCAGATGAGAAGCTGGGTTTCCTGTTGTAAGTGACTCACCTCCTCACACCCGCAAAGCCTTTCCACAAGCTACAAGGCACAGTTCAAAAGCATGACTGAATACTCTATGCTTATCTAATATGCAGCTCCAACAGCACTCAGGGTGCTTGATTGACCACCAGCACACCAGAGCTACAGTCTGTACCATCTACAAAATGCAATGTTATTATATGCCTAAGCTGCTTCAATAGCACCTCCCAATACTACAACCTTTATCACCAAGGACAAGGCAGCAGGTGTAAAGGGACACCACCACCTGCAGGATCCCCATCAAGTCAAATACTGTCTTGACTTGGGAATATATTGCAGTTTAGAAGAGTGAAAGTAGACTCAATTGAAACATAGAAGATCCTCAAGAGTACTGACATGGAGGACATGAACAGAATGGAGAACTAGGGGGTGTCTGTTTAAAATTAAGGGGTTGTCCATTTAAGCTAGAGATAAGTCTTTTTTTCCTCAGAGCACTGAGCGTCTTTGGAATTTGTTTTCCCAAAGGATGGTAGATGCACATTCCTTGAATATTTTAATGGCAGAGATAGATAAACATTGGATAAGAAAGGGTGTAAAAGGTTATCAGGCACAGAGAGGAATGCAAAGCTGAAGTTATAATCAGATCAGCGATGACCTTTTCGAATGGTGGAGCAGGCTCAAGGTGCTAAGTACCAACTCCTGCTACTAATTCATATGTCTGTGCTTGTTCCTTCATCATCACTGGGTCCAAATGCTGGCAATCTAAACCCGACAGCATTGTGGAATTACCCTTACCAGATGACCCGCAGCTTTTGAAGAAGGTAGCTCACCACCATCTTCTCAAGGGCAATTAGGACTAGTAATAAATGTTGCCACATCCAAAACTAAAAATGGTTAACCAATCACGCCCTTCCTTCAGCGAGGTCATCTGAATATTTCATGCTCTTAACCACATCCCTTTTTCCACTGGAGATCAGAGTATTTTATTTGCATGCTGAAGCAAGTAAATATCCCACAGGTCACAAATACTAATTCACTTCTCGGCGTCTGACGTGGCATTGAACAAAATATTCTGTGGAATATATTCCAGGCCACTCTTCCATCTCTACTAAAACCCACTCCCCTCCCCATAACACGTTCCCGTACATTCCAACACACCCCCTGTCATCTCTTCCTCTTCACCACCAGGGTCCCAAATAATCCCACAAACCAAGCAGCAATTTACTTGCATTTCTTTCAGCTTTGTATATATTTACTGTGCACAATATAGCCTCGCATTGCAGCAAGGCTTTTGAAGTCCTGCATTGTAGGCTGATCCATAAGATCAAACACATGGGATTGGAGGTAGGTTGGCAAACTGAATCCAAAATAGGCTTGGTGATAGGAGGCAGAGGGTAGTGGTGGAGGGTGGTTTTTCTGATTGGATTGGTGCTGGGAATTTTGTTGTTTGTCTCATATATATAAGTGACTTGGATGAGAATGGAGGTGGTCTGATTAGTAACTTTGCTGATGACACAACAATTGGTGAAGTTATAGACAGCAAAGGAAGTTATACAGAGGTTCATAGATCAGCTGGAAAGTTGGCCGGAGCTGTGGCAGATGGAACTTAATCCAGACAAGTATGAGTTACTGCACTTTTGGATGTCAAATAATAGCAGGACATGTACATTAAATGGCAGGGACCCTTAGGAGTGCTGATGTACAGAGAGACCTGAGAGTGCAAATTCATAGGTCCCTGAAAATGGTGACACAGGTGGATAGTTAGTGAAGAAGGAACCTGGCATGCTTGCATTCACAGGCCAAGTCACTGAGTATAAGAGTTGAGATGTCATGTTGCAGCTGCACAAAACTTTGGTTAGGCCGCATTGTGTGCAGTTCTGGTTGCCACACTAAAGGAAGGATGTGGTAGCAATAGAACGTGTGGAAAAGATTCACCAGGATATTGCCTGGAATGGAGGGCTGTAGTTATAAGAAGAGATTGGATAGGCTGGGTTTGTTCTCACTGGAGCATAGGACACTGAAGGGTGACCTTACAGAGCTTTATAAGACTATGAGGGGCATAGATAGGGTAGATAGTCAGACTCTTATTCCCAGGGTAGAGGAGGCTAAAATAGAGGGCATAGCTTTAAGGTGAGAGGGGAGAAATTTAAAGGAGATCTGAGGGGCAAGTTTTTCCACACAGAGGGTAGTGGTTATAAGGAAGGAGCTACCAGAGGCAGTAGAGCCAGAAACAATTACAGCATTTAAAAGGCATTTGGATAGGTAAGAATAGGAAAGGAGCAGAAGGACATGGGCCTAATGCAGGCAAATGGGATTAGTACAGATAGGCATGATGGTTGGCATGACAATTTGGGCCAAAGGGCTCATTTCTGTGCTGTACAACACTAACATATTCTGAATGGGTAACTACAGAATAAACCTGGGTTCAATTCCGGCCGCTGTCTGTAAGGAGTTTGTATGTTCTCCCCGTGTCTGCGTGGGTTTCCTCTGGGTGTTCCGGTTTCCTCCCACATTCCAAAGACGTACGGGTTAGGAAGTTGTGGGCATGCTATGTTGGCGCCAGAAGCGTGGCAACACTTGCGGGCTGCCCCCAGAACACTCGACGCAAAAGATCTACTTCACTGTGTGTTTTGATGTTCATGTGACTAATAAAGAGATCTCATCTTAAATCCATTTCATATTCATGTGTCACCCCCAACCCCCACCCTACCAGCTGTCCATCACTTCAATTCTCCCTCTCACACTAACTTTGACCTTGGCAACCTGCACTATCCAGTGCAGCTCAATGTAAGACCATAAGACATAGGAGCAGAATTAGGCCATTCAGCCCTTGAAGTCTGCTCCGCCGTTTGATCATGGCTTATTTATTTTTCCCTCTTAACCCCATTCTCCTGTCTTCTCCCTGTAACTTTTGATGCCTTTACTGATCAACAACCTGTCAACATCCACTTTAAGTATACCCAATGACTTGGCCTCCAAAACCGGCTGTGACAATGAATTCCACAGATTCACCACCCTCTGGCTAAAGAAATTCCTCATCATCTCTGTTCTAAAGGGACATGCTTTTATTCTGAGGCTGTGCCCTCTGGTCCTAGACTCTCCCCCTAATGGAAACATCCTCTCCGCGTTCACCCTATCCAGGCCTTTCAATATTCGGTAGGTTTCAATGAGCTCCCCCCCTCATCCTTCTAAACTCCAGCGAGTACAGGCCCAGAACCATCAAACGCTCCTCACACGTTAATCCTTTCATTCCCAGGATCATTCTTGTAAACCTCCTCTGGACCCTCTCCAATGCCAGCACATCCTTCTTGAGATATGGGGCCCAAAACTGCTCATAATACTCCAAATGTCATCTGACCAATGCCTTATAAAGCCTCAGCATTACATCCTTGCTTTTATATTCTAGTCCTCTTGAAATGAATGCCAACATTGCATTTGCCTTCCTTACTGCAGACTCAACCTGCAAGTCAACCTTTAGGGAATCCTGCACTAGGACTCCCAAGTCCCTTTGCACCTCTGATTTCTGAATTCATTCCCGTTTAGAAAATAGTCTACACCTTTATTCCTTCTACCAAGGTGCATGACTGTACACTTCCCTACGCTGTATTCCATCTGTCACTTCTTTGCCCATTCTCCCGGTCTACCCAAGTCCTTCTGCAGACTCCCTGTTTCCTCAACACTACCTGCCCCTCCACCGATCTTTGTATCATCTGCAAACTTTGTATCAAATCTCAAAGAACTTAAGAACATATGAAATACAGGGAGTATTCCTGCCTGCTCTCCCATTCAATAAGATCATGGATTATCTTTTATCTTCAGTGTCATTTTCCTGCACTACCTCAATCCCTTGATTCTCTTAAAATCGATCAATCTCCTCTTGAATATTCTCAGTGCCTAAGACTTGTTCTTATTCTTTGAACCTGAAAAGAATATAAGCCATGTCAACTTAACCTTTTCTCATATTACAAACTCGCAAACTCAGGAAAAAATCTGGTAAACTTTCACTGTACTTCACCTTCATCACAAGTATATCCTTACTTAGGTAATGAGACCAGACCTGTAGATATTCCAGATGATGCTACACCAGGGTTCTATATAATTGAAACAAGACTCTTCTGTGCTGAAATCCTCTTGCAATAAAGGCTAACGTAGTATTTACTTTCCTAACTGCTTGCTGCATCTGCATGTTAATTTTCAATGCTTCATGTACAAAGGTACACAGGTCTCCCTGAACACCAACTTTCAAACTCACCATTTAAAAAGAACTCCATCGTTCCATTTCTTCTCCTGAAGTGGGTGACCTAACATTATACACATTACGAGCCACTTCCCATGTCCTTGCCTATTTACTTAGTTTCCCCAGATGTCATTCTACATCTTCTTCAGAGAAAATTCTGCCAGCCTGCTTTATGTTATTGACAAACTCACTCATATCATTGACAGAGATTCTGAACAGCTGGGACCCAACCACCGATCCCTGTGACACTGCTTACCAGCCTCAACCTGTTGTATTTATTCCTACTCTCTCCTTTTCATCCATTAACTAATCCTTAATCTATGCCAGTGTATTACCCCCTAATATTGTGCACTGTAATTTTGTTTAATATATCTTGTGTGACACTTTAACAAAGGTTTACATGAAGACTACTCACCACATCAACTGGTTCATCCTTATGTATTTTGCAAGCTGCATCCACAAAAAAATCCAACAAATTTGTCAAACATGACTTCCCTTTCACAAACCTACATGGACTCTGCTTAATGCTGTTATTAATTTCTAACTACCTTGTTACCGCTTAATTTTTCATCTTATTACTGATTTGTTACTGGTATCCAGATTCAAATTTCACCTCAACTATTTCAAATAATCGGCATTCTAGCAAAGTTATTCCAGATTTCCAACAATCCTCCCAATTCCTTCAGTGAGAAAATTGTTCTCTTTACTTTTGTTACTTTGCATTATCACGAATAATGTTATTTCCCCCGCCTTCCACCTTCTCTCAAAACTTGCATCTATTTTTTCCCCTCTGCTCTGTCCCAACCCATCACCTTTCTCTGCATCTTGGCAGTTTGCACAGTTCTGAAGGTCTTTGATATGAAATGTTAACTCCATTTTGCTCTTCACTAATGCAGCCTGACTTTTCCTACATTTCCTCTTCTCATTTCAGATTTCAAGTAGCCACAGTATTTCACTTTTGGACCCTACGAGATGGGATGATTTAGCTCAAAAACATCACTATGTCTTCAAGCCGTTCACACTCAAGTGATATGAATCTGACTTTGCTCAAGATGCTGTTATATCATGGATTATCTTATTTCAGTTACCTAGATCATGTCAAAATTAAATTAAAATGGGAGTTTGCTTCAGTTCATCTACTTTGCATTATCTGATCCTGATTCCTTTCATTTCAACATAAATGAAATGCCAATACCAAAAGGATACAAATCAGCTCCTTCAGTACATATCTTGTCAATATCTAACACTTTGCCTTCTAAAACTAAATTATCCACATCATTTCTTCAGAAGCTCTCGTAAATAGTAAATCACCATTACAAACAGCTCAGTAGCTGTCCTTGCAAGCGAGAACCAATAAGGTACGAGAGTGAAGCCCTGTTGCAGCATATTGGTGCAGTTGTTAGTGGGTTGATAAGCAAGAGGCCTGGACAAACAATCCAGAAAGCAGAGTTCAAATCGCACCACCACCTCTGTGGAATTTAAATTCAGTTAATAATCTGGAATTTGGAAAAAGAAACGCCAACTAGTTGAGTGATAACAACTGCAAAAACTCCTGCATTGTAATAAAAATCCATTAATGCAAGGAAGCCTGCCATCCTAAAGCAGTCTAGTCTCAGACTTGCCTCATGTCGTTGACTCTTAACAGTCCTCAAGCAAGGCTGAGCAGACCACTCTCTTCAAGGGCAAATCCAGATGGGCAATGAATGTTGGGCTTCCCACTGATGCCCAGATACAAAAAAAATAAAATTACAAACAAGCTAACAAAGGAGCCGGTATTCAACTGAGAGAATAAAGAGCAGTTCACATAAATGCCCTATAGAGATATGACTGTGTATTTCTAGCAGCCTGGAAAATAGATTGCACACATTTTTGGTGAACACGAGCATTTTTGTTTAACGTCAACATCCAGTCAGGTCACCCGCAAAAAGGTGCCATTGGCCAAACTCAAGGTTGAAGATATATTAGGGTAGTTTATACTCAGAAACAAGCATTAAACAGGACCTGCAACTCTGTTTGTGTCACACAAAGCAGGAACTCTGCAGATTAATACATTTCCTCCCACTTTGCTGCACAATATTCAGGAGATGGTTGCAGAGGAGAAGCAGACAGCCCCCACAATCATTCAAATGGACAGGAAAATTCTGGTAAATGAAAGGTAAGCCAGGAGTAAGATCTTGTAACCTAGAAGACCTTCCAAGTCCATCATAAGATAAGCCTGCCATGAAGTGGCTACAGCAAATCTCTTCAAAGAGTAAAAACACCATACAATGAAGCAAAACTGAACAAAATTGTGAACTTACAATATAGGTCCAGGTAATCTGAACATTACTGTTTACTATCACAGAATGGAGATCCTTAAATCATGTTTTTAATGCAGAAGTCTTGGTTCTTGAAGCAAGGTTCCATTTATCAGGAAATGCAGTGATGTTGCAGCAGATCTTTCAAGTTACTGATGCAGGAATTAGTTCAGTTATGTGTTGTAATTAGTGCAACAAATATAGGCGAGGGATTTAATGCACCATCCAGGCTCTCTCTGCAGGTTATTAGATTACTCTTTTGGAGTGGGACACGTTAGCATTAGAAACCATGATTTTGAAGATTTGACCAAGGACACTTCCCAGCAGTTGCCTTCCTCCCGAAAGGTGTATCTTTGCTTCAGGCTCCGCCTTATGGAACTTAGGCTACAGGTCTCTTTGTTGTTCATCCTCCAGCAAAAGCTGCCATCTATGGTTTTCTGAATTGTACAGCGTGCAGCACACGATGACAGACACTGACATTGGCTTCCCATGTACTGCAGGATACTTCTGAACTGATGCAGGCAACAATTCTCACCTTCAGCAGACCAATGGTCTTCTTGACTGCTGTCCTGGTCCTGCTTAGTTCCCAATGTACTGGCGGTCAGATGATGTGGCTAGAGAGTGCACTAGTGTGAGGATCAAGAGAAAGTACACGGTGAAGCAGCTCTGCATGCTTCCTAAAAATATGGCATGTGCCATCAGGAAATTCTTGTGACCTGCAATGAACACTGTTTCTGCTCATAATAAGGCCTAGGGTATTAATGGGAGTCTGTTGTGGACATGAGTGTAACCAATGGGTGTCTGTGCTGATGGGAAGCTAGCAATGCAAGCAGATCCCAGTGCCAAAGATGCCACCTGTTCCTCACTGAAATCAACAGTAGATGGAATCACTTCTCTGTGAATATGGCACTTGGGTGAACTCCCTGATGCACCAGTGAGCAACATTTTGGGAGACAGGGCAGAGATCTGCTTCCACCTCTTGGAAAGATCCTATGGCAAGGAAGTTGACAGTCAGAGTGACCTTAACCTCCAAGAACAGGGCAGTCCAAGTATAAACTCATCCGACAGGCTGTCTCATGTCTTGTCTATGACAGCTTCAGAAATCCTGAGTATGCAAAGAAATTGATCACCAGAGAGGTTTAGTTGGGATGCACCATCTCAGAAGACTGTGGATGTAGGCTCTTTACAGATGGCCATGCCTTAGTCTTATACCTCTCAACCACTACACCCGCTGCCCTGTCACTGAATGACCAGTCATCACCTCCAGTAATGGAGTGCTGTCAGCAAAGCTGCATTGGATAAACTTTAGCAATTAATGCTGGACAAAGCACTATTAGTTGTAGCACACTCTATGAACTTTGGAAGGCCCCTGACCATCCTGCAGTCTCTTCAGAAGCTGCTTTGTCAGGTCTCCAACATCAACAGCATCTGTTAAATGGTTAAAAAAAAACTCACTATGACACTGTGCCCCAGGTTTTGCTATGACTATGCCATGACAGCTGCAGGTTGCAGCTCATGTTATTAAGGGCAGGACTGGGTCTTGTTAATAATGACACCTTTTGGTGCGCTCCCGACACTGGTGAAGTCTCAGCATACTAACATGCCTACGGCACACTGGAGCCTGGTCTGATCTTGCCTCATGCCTTTTTCTCTCAGAGAACAAAAGATGATTTCTTGCAATGTTGCTCTGGGTCAAGTTGGAGGATATGCTGTCTGACAAGGAGAGGAATAGTAAATTACAATGTTTAATTTATCATTCTACTGCTTAGGCACCACTATGTTTAGTGTAGCTTCCCAAAAGGTTCAATTGCACCTTATAATGTAGGAATGATTTTTCAACTGATAAGCAGAAGCAAGGAATTACTGCTTTTTAGTTTCTTGAAAAGGCTCTTTCACATTTTTAACAAAGTCTGAAGGGTGAAATGAGAGACAACATAAAATCTTCCAATAGAAACCAATACAATGCTGCTCACAAACTGCTCTTTATTCCAAATATTTTCTTATTTGCAGAAACTGGGAGAACTCCCTTCTCTGAATGAACATCCTCCTACTGAAATAGTGCCCTTAGATAGTCATATTGACCTCAAGCATCAAAACAGGCATAGTGTATCAGAGCAGCCTTGGATTAACATCTCATCCCATTGGCTGGTATGTACAACAAAGAAGCAGGTCCTCAGCTCAGCAATGCTTTGGTAGGTCAGCTCAAGTCCTGGTTTAGGTATGAGCTCAAAACTCATCCAACTCATAAGCCAGCAGAGGGAAGAAAATAAATTGATTAAAAGACATTCTGCACTTAAACACAATATATATCTATCTTTTAAAAGTCATTGCAGTGTTGCCCAGCCACCTTTCAGTTATCAATGCTTTCTGAGGATATTTAGCAAGGGTTCATGTTGCTTAGGTAATGGGCATAATCTCTCAATTCTTCTTAGACACATGGGCCCTGGCAGAAGACTGGAGAAATGCAAATTGTTGTTTGAAATAAAAGACGACAACAATTAACACAACTACTACTTGGGTGGCAGGGCAGTGAGTGGTACTGCCTCACAGCTCCAAAGACCAAGGGTCGACACTGACCTCAGCTGCTGCCTATGTGGAGTTTGCACATTCTCCCCGTGACCACACTGGCTTTCACCGGCTGCTCTGGTTTCTTCTCACATCCTAAAGACATGCTGAGAGATTAGCTGGCTACTGTATATTACCCCTTAGTGTAGGTAAATGGCAAAAAGGAGTGGGACTGATGGGGTCCTCTACCAGCACTCTGTGCCACCCCACCTCCCCTCCAACCAAATCATCCAACTGACCCACATTGAACTTAATGAAGATGAGATATCTTTACTAGTCACATGTACATCGAAACACACAGTGAAATACATCTATTGCGTAGACTGTTCTGGGCGCAGCCTGCAAGTGTCACCACGCTTCCGGCGCCAACATAGCATGCCCACAACTTCCTAACCTGTATGTCTTTGGAATGTAGGAGGAAACTGGAGCACCCGGAGGAAACCCACGCAGACACGGGGAGAATGTACAAACTCCTTACAGACAGCGGCCGGAATTGAACCCGGGTCGCTGGCGCTGTTATAGCAATACGCTAACCGCTACACTACTGTGCCTCTACAGTACCGTGCAGCTCTTGGACTGTCTGTTAGGGACCATCACTGCTACAATCATCCTCTAAAAATCCCCCACCATTCATCTTCTCCCTTATCTACAAGCCTCCATACCATATCTTCTCCACCCCAACGAACCTTTCTAACCCCTAGCTCCAATCTCACCCTCAGCCATCACTGCCCCAATCAACCTCACCCCACCAGCAAACCTCTCCCAACTCAGCTCTCCTGTCATCTCCACTCTGCAGTGGCAGGAGGCCATAGCAGAGGTCTACTGTGGCATTTGTTTATCACAAAATATTAGAACCTCTTCTTGAGTAAAATTTCCTTTCAGCAAGTCAAGCTAGGAGCTGCTATTAGCCAAATGGCTCAAGGGCCATAACTTGGATGCTCACACACTGGACAAAGTCAATCAAAAGAACCTTTCCCCTTAGCAGATAGATTTTTAACCAGAGGAGACAAATTTGCAGAAGAACCAAAGTCAAAGCCAGGAATTTTTTTTCTTTAATGCAGTGAGCAATTGGGATCAAGAATGCACTGTCCAATAGGGTGCCAGAAGTAGATTCAATCACGACTTTCAAAAGGTAATTGATAAACACTTGAAAGGAAAACATTTTGCAGGACTGCAGAGAAAGCTGAGAAATGAAACCAACTGATTGCACTTGTAAATTCTGGCACAGGTTCAAAGGACTGACTGGCACCCTTTAATGCTTTCATAATTTAATCATTCTCTATAGTATATTACATGAGTATCGACTTACCCGATGAAGCCGTGTCCAGTGTGGGGAGACTCAATAGCACAGATAAAATCATTTTAAAATTGCAAAGAAAATCAGTATTCCATTCTGTTTAAAAGCAATATCAGATGGCTACTAAATCCCAACTTACCTGCCTGAAAAAGATTGAGCTCGCACTCCAGATAATCGAACATTTCCACTGTCAACTGAAAACTAATTAAAAAAAAACAGAAAAGACACCCATTAGTAATAGCTTTATCAATAATATAGATATCTTCTTAGGGGACACTCCATTCACCACATCTCTGTAAGGTAAGCCTGAGAATTAAGTGCAAAGAAAGAACCTAGGCCAACTCCCAACCTTTGGCAATGCAGGCGGACCACATGAAGACAGCTGAGCACAGAGGCCATCTTGCAACAGGAGGGTGATTTGCACAACACCATCTTCCAAAAATCAATCAGGAGACATGCAGATCTCAATATTCCCTCATGGGTCATGTTTGGCAAGAACTCACTTAGTTGCTGTGTGGAAGAGCTCACAAGAATCTTGTAATAGATGAACTGTCCATTTCAATGTGTAAACCCAAAGGATGGAACAACTATGAGGTAAGATAGTGTTAAGGTGATATCAATTCACAAAATAACTATTTTAAAAAATGTATTAGTCAAAGAAAATTGATTCCTACAATGCAACAGGTATTTGCTAGAGATGAGAAAGCAGTGAGATGGAAAAATAAACTAGAATAGTGCATAATAGGTCTGACGATCATTGAAGTGTAGAGCAGGGTTGAAAGGATTATGGGTGAAGCAATGAACTAAATCAGCTCAGAGCTGGTGTCAGCAGTTTTAGTCAAGTTCTACAAGAGCACTATTTAAAAAGACCTTAAAGCCACATGGCAAAGAAAGTATAAGAAATACTAAATTATAAGGCCATTCAAACTTGCTTTTGCAGTACAGGAAGAGTCCTCTTGTGCAAAAAGACCTCAGCTGATCATACGGTGAAGACCACTTTCCACCTGATCCCCATATCTGCGGATTCACTCAGTGTCCAAAAATCTCTCTCCGCCTTAAATATACTCACGGCCACAACACACTAAGCTAGAGATTGCCAATGATTTATAGATGTTTGCAAAATGAAATTGTTCCTCATCTTGTCATAAATGCCTGACTCCTTGCCACAGGACAACTCTTTTCTTCAACTCTCGAGCTGGAGGAATCTGCATGCCGTTGTCATCTCCCTAGATTCTCCCACCACCCGAAACATCCTCACATCATCTACCACATCATCTGCTCAGAAACATTCTAAACTCCAGGGACCATCAGCCAATCTTCATTTCTTCTCACAGAATAACTTCCTCATTCCACCAAGTAAATCCTCCTTTAGGTATGGATAGAATAACAGTACATTAGGTTTCACTAAAGCCCTGTATGATCAAAACAAAACTTCCTCACTTTTACATTCCAACCCCTTTGAAAGAAAGGCCACAATATCACTTGCCTTCCTAATTATTTCCTGTACTTTCATACTTATTTTGTGTGTCTTGTGAACCAGAAAATCAAGATCGTTCTGTACGTCAACATTTGCCAGTTTCTCACTTGTAGAACATACTTAGTTTTTCTATTTTGCCCCTCGCAGTGAATAATCTCACACTCTCCCATATTAAACTCCATCTTATTCACTCACTTAGCCCTTAGCAGGCTATTTGTGTCCTTCTCACAGACATTCAGGCTAACTTAGAATCAACGTTAGGAAGTGATTTGTCATGCAAGAAAAAATTAGCAATGGAACCTTTTCTGTGGTGACAAAGGACAAAAATTCTTAACTCATTGTGCAGAGAGACTGTCTCACCAGAATGCATAGGTTTCGATGAAAAATTAAGTAAGTTATAACAAACAACAATCCATCTGTCTCGTGTTAAATTAAAGCTGTGTAACACCACTGTCAGTCTCCAATGCCTGTGTTTAATTTTCAATTAACACAAAATCCATTCAAAATGTGCTTTACCCTGAAATTGGCCTCCAATTCTTCTGCAACATGTATCCTCATCACACGCACTAAAGAAGTCAAGGATTCCAATCCTGCCAAATGCTTTGCCAAAGAAGCACTCTTTGAAATGTTGAACAGAGATTTATTGCAAGTCTGTACCTGCACCTCATCAGAGATAAAATTATACCGGCGCCATAGTGAGGTATTGCCAAATAAAGGTCACGTCTTCATTTCAGGAAAAATAACAACAGCCAAGCTTTACTTCAATCGCATTCCTTTTCCCCCGATTGCTGTGTAAAATGGCAATGAATAGTAGATCTCTTTTGAATCACACAGCAGTGTTGCCTCATAGCTCCAGGGGCCCAAGTTTGATTCTAACCTCCAGGGCCGTCAGTGTGGAGTTTGCACATTCTCCCTGTGACCACGTGGGTTTCCCCTGCAAGCTCCCGTTTCCTCCCACATCTCAAAGGCTGTGCTGGTTGCTGGGGTAATTAGTTGTTGCAGATTACCTAGAGTGTCAGTGGCTGGTGGGAGAATCAAGGTGGAGGAGGGAGATGGTTAATGGGCATGTTTGAGGGGTTACAGGTAAATAAGTGAGGGGGGGAATGGGACTGATGCAATTACAAGGAGCCAGCATAGATTCCATGGGCCAGAGGAAATATAAAATATTGGAAAAAAAGCTGAAGGGTATAGCCTTGAAACAGAGCTTTCTTTGAACATGCCAGGCCATGAAATAATAGGCAGAGCCATACAGGGCACAAGAAATATTTGCATACTTGCAGGTTAACATAAACAGAGACTGGATGGCCTGACATTTTGCACTGTCCCATGCCCATATCCAGAAATTACCAATAGTCTTTCCAAGAGGCATCTATTAATATCTGGAATATTTCCTTTTAACAAAGCACATTCTCAAGAGCAATCTCTCATTTCTTGACACAAGAGATTCTGCAGATGCTGGACATCTGCAGCAACACACACAAAACGCTGGAGGAACTCAGCAGGTCAGGCAGCATCTATGGAGGGAAATAAACAGGCGATGTTTCGGGTCGAGACCCTTCATCACGACTGGAAAGGAAGAGGGCAGAAGCCGGAATAAGAAGGTTGGGGAGGGGGAGGAGCACACGTAGGGAGGCGATAGGTGAGTCCAGGTGAGAGGGGGAAGGTAGGAGGGTGAGGTGGAGGACCCTCCCTCATTCCTGTGGCCCCCTCCCCCTTCTTTTGCCCTTTCCCTCACCCTCATGACCTATTCCCCACCTCCTTCCCTTTATTCCATGGTCCACTGCCCTCTCCCACCAGATTCCTTCTTCTTCAGCCCTTTGCCTCTTCTAACACCTCTCAGCTTCTTACGTCTCCCCCCTCCCCCACCCTCCTCTCTTCCCCCCCTCACCTGAATTCACCTATCACCTCCTTATGTGTGCTCCTCCCCCACCCCAACCTTCTTATTCCGGCTTCTGCCCTCTTCCTTTCCAGCCCTGATGAAGGCTCTTGACCCGAAATGTCGACTGTTTATTTCTCTCCATAGATGCTGCCTGACCCGCTGAGTTCCTCCAGCATTTTGTGTGTGTTCCCATTTGTTGAGTCTCGTTTCCCCTTATATTTTATATCTACCAAAGAAAGCATCCTTACTTGGTTATGGATTAAATGGTGGATAAGGACAACAATTTCTGTTTTGTCGGAAGGGTGGTGCAACCCACCTCCAGATCATACAATGTAGTAAGACACTGAGAATGACCCACAGAAAACCTATGATATAAAGAAGTAGTTCAAGGGAATATTTACAAAATAAGGTCACTTCCAGCACAGCACAGCCAATATAACGCAATGCCATACACAAAGTTCAAAGAAACGCATTGGAAAAGCACAGTCTAAGTTGAATCACTCTCACTGTTTAAATGACAGGTACTGCTTCTCAAGGCAATGCTGTAATATACATGCAATGCAATAATCAAACAAAACCACTACATACAAAACCACAGTTGGTAACTGTCCTCAACTGTGTTATGAATGATGACTGTTATGAAGAATACCACTGTTATTCTTGGGACCTAAAACAGTTTCAAGGATTTTCCAAGACAACTTGGGTCAGAATTACATCCGAGCTCTTTACCTGACATAATACACCGACTGTCAATTTATTTAAACAGCTGTTGGCTTTGTTACAGCCAAAAGTCATCTAAATTCCTTTAAAACTTACAATATAGGCTTCATTATTTCCATTTCCAATCCTGATAGAAATCCAGCAGAGAGGCAGATTTGCTGGCAAGTGGTTCATTCCATAGATACAAGTTCCTCAGTCTTACATGGTGAGGCACAACAAACACCACTGTGGTGTCACTGAACATGAGTCCCAGAACATTCAATACTTGTTCTTCAGTAAAGAAAGTTGGTTACAGTCCAGGCATAGCTCCCTTTAATCCTATCCTTGGATTGACTTATACACAGAGCCAATTTTAATTCTGCCAAAAGTGGAGAAATACCTCAGGTTATGCATTCACAGTTTGCAGGCTCTTCTATACACTAAGGCACAGTTAATCCTCACTCAACGTTCACTGTCGGATGACAATGTAAACTGAAGTTACTTCATTGCTATAAGTCAACATTCCAGTAATATATACCTATTTCAGTGAACAGTTGACTTGATAATAAAATTTGGATGGGCATTTCATTGTGAACAAACTATACCAGTAGAACCAGCCCAATGTAATAGGTGGTACATATTAAATCAAGCCTAAAGCTGCAACTCAACTAAAGAAATACGAAACATGATAAAAAGTTATTCAATCCTAACATTTACCCAACAGCCAAATAATTAATTATAATCTCAGCTACCCACCACACTTCCAGCTCCCTAAAACCCTTTTCTTGAACAAGCTACCCAAACTAATCTTGATGAACGATAGCTTCTGCCTCAGCTTCCAGTCCTGGAACTGATTATACAACCTCTCAATGTACTCTATAAAATAACTTCTCCAATCCTACGGTCTAAATTTCTAATATTTAATTTAGTTTTCATGGCCCTCATATCTTTTACTCCTTCAATTACTGAAGTCTTTCAACTATCCTTTCCTCCCATATTCGGAATTAAATTAAAATAAACCTGATATGTTGTAATTTTTAATATATATTTTCTTAAACCAGGCAGTGTCGTCATGGATGTGTATTGTTTCCTCTCTCAAGGCTCAAAATCCTTTCAATACTTTTTCCTCCTGTAATGTGAACCTCAGTACCTACATGCAGAACTCTTAATGCTCTTTCTTAAAGTTTGTTCTTGTTGCCTCATTAAAATGAGTCACTGCCTTTAATATTCTGTCGACTATACCCTGAAGTCAGTCCAATTTTAAATAGCACTCAGACAAATTCCATTCCGAATATTACTGCTATATCATCCCACATTTAATGATGCTAAATTTGTTGGGTCCACGGCAACTGCTAACAATGATTGAACCATACGGTCTGCTTCTGCTTCATAAACACCAACTTCAACTGCCACTTATTAGTCCACTCTGCCATGTTATCAACATTGCTTTGTAGCTTCCTTTGGCTTTCTGAAGACCCTCTAATTTTGGCAAGAGCAAATTCTGATATCACCACCTCTCAGGCTAACCTCAGATCACCAATGCATAGTGCATGGCAAATGGAAGATCTCCAGAACCAGATTCTGAGATACATCACTGCCCTCAGATTTGCTTCTTCTAACAATTTCAATCAAGTCTACTATCTTTTGTTCCCCTATTTCTATCCTTATTCTTCTCCATTAATCTTCCATGTGATTGTCGAGGTCTTTCCTGAAGTCCATATTCTTTAAGTTCAGGGAGAATCAGGAATGGACAATAAGTGGTGGGAATGCTGGTGACATCCATATCCCATCAACTAATAAAAAAACCTTTTCAACTATCCACCAGGTCAATAACCTGCTTTTGGAGTCCGGAAGTTAGTCATTTCAAATTCATGTCAGTTTCCAACAGGCGTTTCTTCTCTTTTTGATTTTGGATTGAAGCTATAACTTTCTCTCTGATAAGTACATTTCACGTCCCCAAGAATTCAACAATCTTGCCTTTTACATCAACTGCTGCAACCACTGAATCACAGCAGCTACGGATCAGTATTAATTCAAAGCCAAGAGGGTGTCTATCTGAATTGTTGATCTATATCAATTCTTATGGGCTCCAGAGGACACAACTTGCAGCCTGAACCCTTTGAGGGAAATAAAAAGTTGTGGCTTTTATCATTTACAACAAAAAAAAAGAGGCACAGTCCAGATTAACCAGTTTCCTCTTTGTAGTTTGGCAAATAGAAGAATGACTTGATCCAGTAACTAGCTGTGTTGTGTATTTGAAAAACAGAATGGCTACAACATAGATCAAATGTCTCTCAAAATCACACACACAGCAGCTTTGTTTCTTCACCAAAATGTCAAAAGGGCCAGTGTTAAATACAACTGTATATAAGGCCATATGGAATAGTAAAGTGCCAGTTCCATGGAAAACTACCCCGATCCAGTCTTTGAAGCACACTGAAGGCATATTATTAAAACGTATGTGATGAGGAAATTCTAAGGTTTAGTGGAACAGGTGCTGGCAACTGTACCAGGAAAGAAGGAATGAAAATATGCACTAAGAAAGAGTTCTGAGAGTAATGCAGCTACTGCTGCAGTTCCACACATCTAATTACCTTCTCATGAGAAGCATTTTTTGTCCAAACCGTGCTCTAAAGGATAGTGCAAGTGACAAACATAGATCACAGCCTGAAAAATGTTTAAAAGAAAAGCTTCATTTTCCTGTTTCATTTAAATTTGAAACAAAGGCTAAAACCTTGAATTTTCCCTCTAAGTTTGGCTTAAAATCAGATGTATTGTTCTGATTAGTCATTAAATTATCAAAAAATTCTCTTGTGGCTGTGAAACTTTGGACGGCCAAATGAATTTCCAAATGCAGAGAAGAACACTGTCACCAATTTGCACTTTAAAGTGTTTAATTGAGAAAACAAGACAGTGCATATATAGCAGTGCAGTAAGAAATGAAGGGGGAACGATTAAAGCTGGTTGCATGACAGCAAGCGAAGGGACCTATGAAGACGCAGTAAATTAAAGCCCATTCCATAGTGTGAGGCTAAAGCCTGTGAGATCTCTGCAGCTTAAAGTGGAGCAGGAGCAGAGAGAGCGCAAGTGGGACAGAGCACAAGTGAGCAAAAGAGAGAGAGAGAGAGAGATAGAGAGCAAGAGAGAAAGAGTTGCAGACATGAGGATAGACAAGAGAATAGAAGATTATAATAAGAAACACGGGTCACAAACAAGTAGCCGAGCAAGTCTGCAAAGATGGAGAGAACAGAGGCTAAGTGGAATTGTAAATGAAAACAATCATATTGAAAATGATTTGCAAAAAGAGTCAATTGCATCTGCTGAATGTGGAGCTGAAAGAACGAACATGGCCGAACAGGATGCAGACTGTGAAGTTTTAGGAAAGATGTTGTGAAAGCCAGATCTTGTATATGTGTCAAGGAGCACTTCAGAGTAATTGGCACTGGGTGGGATGAAGATCTGCCATTTGGAGTGATGGAGCTGAATAGTTAAACATGAGTGAACGGGGAAGTATCTGAGGATATAGCAGATGACCAGAGCCGGACTCTGAGTTGCAAAAATTTACATATGGCCTGAAAAATATTGGTTCAATTTTGTCACTGCTGAATTATGTAATCATCTCTCCTTCTGGGACTCATCCAAGCAGTTGGACTACACAGTAAAGACTGAGATGGAGAGTGTGATGGTGAAGGTGAGCTAGCCGTCACAGAGAGGAAGTAACAACAGCTCTATGAGGGATAGAGCTGGAGGCAGGCACAGAGTACAAACTTACATTGGGCTGGTGGGGGGGAAGCGGAGGGATATGATAAACCATTATGAATGTACTATGATCGATAGGACAAAAGCCACGATTAACTAACAATCCAGATAAATCTTACATGAAATATATGAACAAGCATGGTACATTTTCACAGCAAGAGATTCTATTAACTTTGTGCCACTTGTCTCATTGTAAATTAACAATTCTGTCATGACTAATATTCAAACTCACTTATAGGTTATCCATGAGTAACAGGTGTTACAGGTTGTACACGTCAGTTGGCTTGATGTTCCCCAATCTCTTTTATTAGACAATCTATCTACTTCCCACCATCTTCCAGAGGGACAGGAAGGAAACCATGAGTGATGTCCAATGCTTTCAATGGGCAGATTTAATCAAACTTGAAAGAATAGTCACCTCCTTGGTGTGGAAGCTTAAAACACCAAAGGCAAAGAATGAAAACCAATTCCATCATGAAAGCATAAGAGTTAGAAAACTGCCTTATGTCAAAGTAATACATGGTAAAGTAAATTACAACAGGTACTACGCTCCAGGAACTAACCAAATGAGAAACCCAACTGGTTTATATATGCATGGGAAGTAATATGGTGATCATCTCACATCATACAGCATTAAGTAAAATTAAATCCTTTCCAATACCACGTAGGTACAAGTGTCTATACAGGAAAAGAGCACATACTCCATTTTGGGAAATGTGATTTTCTCAATTTAAGTGAAACTCTCAGTAGATTGATTTGGAAATCTTTATGCATAGTGGCATTCAGCTGGTCAAAAAGGTCAGGGTTAAGTTGATTAGCCAATTTGCTCGAAAGAATTTGGAAAACTTCTCATAAGCTCACGAGAAAAAGATCTGAGCACTGAGATTTTATTCTCTTTAGCAAATTCTTCACATTTAGAAAATCACTAGTTTTCTCTCAGATGAAAATTAAAATAACTGAACAGAATGCAATCCCCCAAAAAACAAGTGCCTCAGAACTGTGTTATCTAAATTCAATTTGATTTAGTGTCGACTGATCTTCAGTCTTGATCACAGAATCTCACAGCATATCTTGACCAAATCTATCTGTTTTCACTGAAAACAAAATAGAATTCTACAATATGGTTTCCAAAATATCAATTCTGTATTGTTATCTATACAAATATTTATTCTGTCATTTAAAACAACCACTCTTGTTCAACATATTTTTATTTTGATTTCACTGCATTCCACTGTTGGAAACATGCAAATGACCAAATCTGCAGTTTTCCATAAAACCTTCAGAACTTCACAATGAGGGAAAACACTTTTGAAAAGAGCTCAGTTGAAACTGAGCAGCTCTAAATTCTGAATTAATTTCACAATTAACTCATCTTTTAAGGTACAAAGATAACATGAGATACTATGGTTCATCAATTTTTTATCATATAATGTAACAGATATTTTTTGTTCGATAACTCTCCTTAAAAGTAACCTGGGATACAATGGTACATTAAGGACATAAGAACAACTACTGTTTTAGATGATGCAAATATAATCACTACTTACAAGTTATTTACATCATTTTCTCCTGTTTCCTCTAGTTGTCTGTCTGTCATCTGAAGATTACCTGGGAATCTGGGATTCTAGGTGGAATCAAAAAAAGTGGGAAAGTACATCAAAAACTGTTTTTAAAATTCCACTTCAGAGAACTTTCAGCAATAGCATGAGAAAATAAAAATTTACAGAAAGCTGCACTCTAAGATCTTCAGTTCTGATAAAAGGTTATTGACCCTCTCCTTGGACATCACCAGACTTGCTCAGTATTTCCAGTATTTTTTGTTCTTATTTCTGATTTCCAGCATTTTGATCATTGTCTTGCAATAGTTATTTATGCTGGCAAGTCAGAAAGCTCTGACTGCAAAAACTTGCTCAGTCCACTCCATTTAGCAAAATTGTAGAGAGCTGTGTTTTTATAGTTTTTTTTTATGGAATAAGCATAGTTACATTCAAAGGCACTGGAGTGGAAAAGTTTGTAGCACATCTGGTAGCAGCTGCTGCTAAAATTAACAACAGGTACCATATTTGGGGTTTATTGTGCTCCTTCACCACGAAGTTTTATGACAGGTCGACAGCATTCCTTTAATACTTGGGAGCTCTGTGTAATATCAGATATAATATAAATAAATCTGCGGAAGAATTTCATTTTGAAAACACATGCTCCTACATTGGAATTTGAATCTGACCATAGGTCAACGCTGAAATCACATACTGAACAAGGGAAGTTTTTTTTGAAAAGTTAGTGTTCAGACACAGAACAATACCTTTCAGCCAAGCAAGCCAGTCCTCTTTTCATATAACAATTGTGCCAATCTTCTTAGCACAACTTCACCTTTCAATCTCCTTTTTGCATTACCTATAAAGACACGACCTGCTCTATTACCTTTTGGAAGGGAAGTTTCACCCGAATACAGTCACATTTCTTAATGCTGTTGTTGGTTTGTTCTGCTGCCATTGTCTGCTTTGCTGGGTATACAGATGCACAGTTCCTCAGCCAAGTGAAAACTCTTCATTTATGAATCAGATCTGCAAAGGTTGGCTCAAGATGCGCAACTCCAGTAGAAGTTGCTCAGGGAACATAACCACTGGGAATTTTGGCCCTCTGAACATTCTTACAACCATCCAAGTCAATGTAACACGTACCTTGATATTTTCACAGTCAACAATTTACATGGATTCACTTTTTCTACTTTTTTGTTTATAAATTGCCAAACTTCCCATGTTTTTAGCAGATTAATATGAAGCTACTGCATTCTGATTTGAACAATGTCAACTGTCAATGAACTTAGAATAAAATACCACTCAGTTTGGTCAGGGTGCAATGAGTCAGGCTCTTCATATCAGTGATGGCAGGTGTCTCTTGATGTGAGGATGACCTTGATCACAGATTTGAATACAGGTTCTGAAACAGCTCCAGAGTGCGATCCTGGAAGTGCACTTACCGCAGAAGGTACAGATATTTCCTTGTTGGTCGACTGCCTGTTGCAGGATGTTCTTTCTTTTCCCTTTCTTCTCTCTCTCTCTCTTCAGTTTTGAGGATAGAGCTCATTCTCCAAGCAAGTTACTGCTTAATAGAGGTTATGGAGCCACTGAAGCCAATTGACAGCTTGCTCTTTCCAACCTGAAATGTCTATAAGTGTTTTTTTTAAGTTACACTCTCATAGTGTCCTTGTAGCAATCTTTGCTGCCAACCAGGGGATCTCTGACCATGGGTTACCTGAGAGAAGGGGGCTTGCTTGGGGAGATGAGAACCTGTCACCCACACACGAAGATCAATCCAGCAGAATTGGTGCCTGAGGATCAGTACCTCATTGCTGGTGACATTGGCTTCAGCAAGGATGCTCACATTACTGCGGCAATCTTCCCAGTTGATGAGTGGGATCTCCAGGAGCCATCATTGATGGTACCTCTCTAGCCTCTTCTCATTAAATCACCCAGATCATACAACAGAGGAATGTGGGGATGACAAGTGCATTACAGACCTTGATCTTCAGATCCTCCTACAGGTTACATTCAGTAAAAACATGCTGAAGAGATTTCCCAACAGAAACATTTGCTCATTGGATCCAGTGCTAAATCTCAATGGCGATGTTAGCACTCTGAGAGAAGTAGCTTGCAAGGTAGCAGAAGTACTCAACTGTCTCCAGGGTCACTTGACAGCGTTTTGTGTTGAACCACATGCAATGCCTGAGGCAGGCTCATAGCACTTAAGTGAGAATCCTAGATGTCAGTAACCCTGCGCCAAAAGATCCAGTGTGGACAAGAGTCATTCTCACTCTGCGCAAGAATGACTAAATCATCAGCTTATTAGAGGACAACAACGGATGCCTTCAAGATATTTACCTTTGTGATGAGATGTCACAGAGTACAGAGCCATCCATTCATTCTGCATTGGACATCAATTCCGCTAAGAAGGCAGTCTTTAATGATGGAAAGAATAACTGCTGGGAAGGTAGAAAACAGGGTTGAAGCAATAACACAACCTTGCTTGACCTCATATTGGGTGACATTTGGGTCTGTCCAAGACATTACAGCGAATGATACCAGTCATCTGATCATGAAGCTGCCATAGGATCCAAATCAATTCTGAAGAGTGGCCAAATCTGGCCAGCATCTTCAATAGCAATTTGATTGGAGGAATCAAAGGCATTTGTCAAATCAAGGAAGGCCATGTGCGGGACCCAATTTTGTTCTTGCCACTTTTCCTGGATTCGAATGGCAACAAAGATATTATGAATTATCCTGCAGGATGGTTTCAAACCCCAATGAGATTCCTCCTTGATTTCCTTGGCAAGGAGAAATCATTGGTTTAAGAAAATACAGGTAAATATATTTCCCACTGTAGAGAGCAAGATAATGCCCGAGTAATTTGCACATGTCGTTACAATCTTCAAGAAAGGAAATGTCAAAGTTAGTGTCTGTCACAACTGGTTCAGCAGTGCCTCAAATTGCTCTTTCATCTTGCTCTGATTTGTTTTCCCCAAGGAGCATCAACCTATCTTTGGCTAACAGTGGTGTGGTACCATGGGAGCTTGAGCCATAAATGGCCCTTGCAGCCTGGAAAAAGTGCCTCATGTCATGTTCCTCAGCATAAAGTTTCACCTCCAGGCAATTTCTTGTTACCACTTGTTTTGAGTGCACAGATCTTCCTTTGGGTTGTAGCCTTCAGCTGCTGGTAGTGGGCTTTTCTTTCACAGTCAACACTGGTGCCATTCTCAACAAACCAATCTTGGTGACAACAGGTGTCAAAGCCAACACACAATAAGTGCCAAAGAATGGCAGTCTTTCAAACCTAAAATGTGCAAGAGATTAAACACACCCCAGCACATAGGCTTCATGTTTATGCATTTTTTTTCCTTTTAAAATTGACATTTTGTTCTAAGATAGTGCTTTCAGTTAAAATCAAGTATTTCCACTTTGAAACCAGAGCTACAATCAATATCTGACCATGTAGAATATACACATATTTAGACTGAATGCTGCAAGGATCATTATTAGCTTGTGTAACCTGTCATTTGGTTACCTCAAGTCAGCAGCAACACTAATGTCTGCCATTCTTACCTGGTCTGACCTGCACTTGACTGCAGAGCCACCAGTGTGGTTGAATTTCAACTGCCTCTACAGGAGAGGAGCAATTTAGGATGCTGGTCATATTGGCGACTTACATATCCCTTAAGTAAAACATGCCAGCTAACAGCTCAATTGAGGGCATTTGCCAGCTTGTACCTCAACAATATGTTGCAAAGTCAGAGAAATCTAAGGCAGGAGGAACCAAACTTCAATTTTCATTCATTATTTTCAAAACTTGTTGAGATAAAGATTGTATGATTTGATTTATAGAAAGTTTAAGAATAACTGGTCAAGAAAGCTACAGAAAAATTCCTTGTTTAAAGAAAAGTAATGTTTGTTTGATGCAGAAAAACAAGAAGAAGATCTGATCATCAAAAACTGAATACACTAACAAGCAGAATTAAAAAGGATCATTCCAATCATCCAATTTTAGTCTATTAAATAATGTGTAAAAATGCTGCTGCACCTGAACATACAAAGAACAGAAAGTTTTACATGTTGTCTTTTAGGCCCTCATTTAAAATAGTTACCCCTCCTCAAAAGCACTTGAAGAATTTTTGTAGGAGCTTATTGTGCGCAAATTAATTGGATAATTTCCTAACAACACTACACTTCATAAGAGCAGTTCAGTGACTGTAAAGCACCTTGAAATGTCCTGAGATCATGAAAGGCATGATAAAAAAAACATCTTTTTCTATAAAATTATACATAATTTGTCAGACTAAACAAGGCTAGGGTATACTAAAAAAAAATCCGGGAAGGAAATGAGGCTGCTTCAGAAAGAAAAGTAAAATTTTGAAAAGAGAGGAAGCTGAATAAAGCCCAGTTAGACATTTGGCATTATAGTCATTAGGTAAATCACCAAATAGCGAGAAACACAGAAGAGACCTTAGATGCTTCAATTCCTGGTACAGTGTTTTGCAATAACATAAGGCTCACTCTTAACAGTGAAAACATACATCGAGCAGTTTCCCAATCCACCCAAGCTCCAGCAGAGAGAGCAGCTCCCTCTAAACAGCAGCCCTGTCTACTGCAGGGCCAGGCCAGTCACCTGGCATAAACCTGTATTAGCAGAACCTCTCCTGCTGCTCCACCTTCTGAGCCTCATCTCTCATCACCAGCACCAGAACTGGGATAACATGTAATGCAAACGCCTGCTCCCGCTTTAAATGGATTTGTCAATAGAATTTCAGGAAAGAAAATTTCACAAATAAATTAATTCTTAATGGAGTTGGAACTCAAGATCCAGAGCCACAGCTCAATCCTTCACAGAATGGCTCTGAGCACCGACAGGGATACCTGTGCCACTAAACCTGCAACTGGGTGAAAGCAGAACAAGCCAAGCCCGCAAAATACAGCTGGGCCACACCCACACCTGACTTGACTTATCACTTTGGAAAGCCCTCGTGCTCGATCAGTTGCAACCTTGGGATAACTTGTACTTGCTGTCCCAGTGAATAAGTGGATAACTTCATCCAGTACTGCTGAACCGTGGAGATCGCGCTGTCACAAACTTAATCCTCTGTCTGTAGCAAGTCACATGCCATGGCCAAAGAAAGAATACAGCGTTGAACCTTGGTGTCACTGAGATCCCAATTCCTAGCTGGCAAGCTAGTCACTCCCAACTGAAGACTATGTGTCTATGTCTTTATTGTGAGGCATACACAGGAACAGGATTACTTGTGATGATTCTCAGCACTTAAACCATCTGGGCTCACTCGCATAGAAACATCACTTGGTCAAGGTCCCATGTGCTTTCTGATTCTTGCTGAACCATACCACTGTAATAAACAACCACTTTGAGGACTGGATTGGAAAAATAAGTAACACAACATAGAAAATTTTACATACAATATGCTACTTAGTTATCAAGTTCCTGAAAATTAATTTGCTTCATTTCATGTAGACAGCAAATGTTTCAGAAAGAGATGTTCTCTGAATTAGTGTGTGGCTATCCAATCTGAACCTAATAAGACTGGACTACGTGTTGGGTGTATGTGCCAATAAAGCCTCAGCATCTCTTGTTCACTGCAGCACACAAGGTTTGCCAGAATCACCAATTCCCTGAAATGAACCATGTACCTGGAGCACCCATCTTCACCAGCACCCCATGACCTCTGTTGTTGTTACAACTCATAATCCTGCCCCAGATTCTCCTGATGCTACCACCAACTGAGATCCACTGACGCAGGTCACCTTCTGCTTGAGGTGCAGAAATGCAATACGTGAGTTGGCAAATTCAAGATGAGACTTGGAATCCACGTCCCAGCCGCCTTTTCACATAAACACTAAATATCGTAAGCCTCGATGAAAGGAAAATAAGTCTTACTAGTGTCCTGCCAAACATTACCCTGCAGGCAATACCTTAAATACAAATCAGACAATTATTACTGCTGTGTATGAGGACTTGCTGTGTTAAAATCAGATACCATATTGGGCTGTATAATAATAACTATTAATTGGCTTTAAAGCATTCTAGAATGAAATGTAGTATGAAATACAAGTTCAACGTAACATAAGAGGCTTTTCATCCACAGCAGCCTTGTCAACCTAAACCTAGAATTGTGAAGAACAAAGAGCTGAAGTCACCTGTTGTCTCAACTGATGCAGATCCTGCTCGAGCAGTTCTGGGAATCCAGATCTTCTTTTGTTTTGTTACTGCAAGAAGTTCCTCTTTCAAATAACATTTTCTCTTGCAACAGATGGAAAGAAAGAAACCCACGATAAATAAGGAGGTAAAGCCAGAGAGGTTACTTACTTTACTGTGGAATTCCATCTTTGTTATCAGTAGCTTGAGGTAGATGCAGCTCAGTCTCCCATAACCTTCACTTAAATGACCCTTTGGGGGAAAGAATATAAAATACAGACAAATTATACTTAAGCTAATGATCCAGCCTAAAAAATAATTTTGTTACAATCTGAATGCTGGTGTATTTTAACAGCTGCTTTTCAAAAGCTTATCGGTACTTTCACTGGAAGTCACATGCTCCTTTAAGACTGAGCTGTGTTAGCCAACCTCAGCCAAGTCAGTTGAAGAACTTCAACTGGCCTCAGAGTCATGCTGTTGAGAAGGGAAGTGAGTGGACATTAATCAGGAAGTATTCCTGTTTGTAATATGGTAACGCTACCCAGAATTTGGAAGTATCCTGTGTTCAACCCTGACCAAAGAAGCTGTCTGCGTGGACTTTGTGTATTCTCCCCCTGACCACGAGTTCCCCTGGGTGCTCTGGCTTCTTCCCACATCCCAAAGACGCGACAGTTGTTAGGTTAACTGGCTAATAAAACTTGTCCCTGTTGTAGGTGGGTGGCAGCAGAATCAGGAGAAGCTGATGAACATGTGAGAGACAATAGGATACAGGGAAATAACTGAGGGACGTTGGGAATGCTCTGAGAGCTAGCACAGACTCGGTGGTCTGAATGGTCTATATTATGAGAAAATTTGAGAAATACGTGATGAGAAAATGTCAGAGTGTCAGTTTTGGCTGTAATTCTGCGATGATTATGACATTCCTCTGCAGAGCTACTAGCCAACTAACACTTGGTGCTTTTTGTTTTGAACTGTAACACCAACAACAGCTCATTCAATTACCATTAGTGTTGCAATCAGAAACATCGAGTTTGTCTCAGTCCACATTTTAAGAATGGCCACTTAGGCAAAGTCAGAGATAGGTCCAGCAAAAGGCAAATCCAAGAAGAGACGTCACCCGGACAAGAGAAAGAATGTGAAAACATTGACAATATTGGAAACAACAGTGCGCATATTTGCAGCTGCTCAGAATTAACAAGTAATACAGCAAGAATTGCAATAGAGGATACAATTAGCTACTGGAACAATCCAAAAATTCCAGACAGGCCAGGCTGTTATGTAGTGGACTATGAAGGTAATTAACAATACCAGCAGCTCAATATGGTAAAGGAAGTTATAAAGTGCTGTCAACAGTGTCTACATGGACAGTCAGCATCCCTCCAAATTTACCTCTTAACATTTCCAATTTCCTTTACTCTATCATTGTCAGCTGTTTAGGCTCTAAGCCAGGAATACTCTCCCTACATCTCGTTTGACAATGCGTTTGTGAGGCAGCTTGTGTTAACGGTGCTATGCAAGTACAAGCTGATGTCGCTAAAGAAGTAGACATTTGTTTCTCGATATTTCCTGAGTTTTCTGTATTTATTTCAGAATTCCAAAAGTTACAATCTATCTCAAGATGTTTTATCACAAGGAAAAGAATCAGAAGTTTCCAAAGAACACTCAGTAAAAGGATCCCTTATGATTATCTAGGGCAGGCACGGTAATGTAGCAGTTAGCGTAACGCTATTACAGCGCCAGTGACCTGGGTTCAATTCCGGACACTGTCTGTAAGGAGTTTGTATGTTCTCCCTGTGTCTGTGTGGGTTTCCTCCGGGTGCTCCGGTTTCCTCCCACATTCCAAAGCTTACGGGTTAGGAAGTTGTGGGCATGCTATGTTGGCGCCAGAAGCGTGGCGACACTTGCGGGCTGCTCCCAGAACACTCTATGCAAAAGATGCATTTCACTGTGTGTTTCAATGTACATGTGACTAATAAAGATATCTTATCTTATCTGCGACTTCTGACGTGGCATCATCTATGACTCTGTTAAAACAGTTCATAATCTCATAATACAACACTATTTCAGTGTATCATAGTTAAGATCACAAGACTCATGGATCAGAACTCAAGATCCCTGCAATTATGCCAAACATATTGGCACAGGCTGATTTAAAATTCCAGATTTTGCAAGAAAACGTTGGCTGTTCCCTGCATTACATGGAAGTCCTAAAGGCGTGGCCAACTGCCGGTGCCAGTTCTTCCCACTTCATTCCAGTGTTGGATCATCGTGGAAACCAGTGCAGAAACGTGAAGTTGCTGAGCTTCCCTACAACTAATGTTGGGGAATCCATTCAAATAACCCATGCCAGGTTGAGTTTGGGGCACAGAGAACTGTCGCACTCAATTCAATGCAAGTAACGATAGTGAGAGCAGGAGTTTAGTTAGATATTTTAATTGTTTGAGATAAGGCAAGTTTTTAGTGTTGCAGTGTAAATGACTGTTTTTTAAAATTTTTTTAAATGCCACATAGCAAAAAGCTTGGATATCTTTTTTTCCCATTTCTGACCATGAGATAGCTTCAAACCCCACACAATACACTGCATTCATGCTGTGGAAGACCTGTCAGCGCGGGGCATTACTCATGACTCAGCCAGCTGTCAAACTTGTCAAGGACTTGAAGTCTTCTAAAGGTCAAAAACATAATCATCAAGAGACAATTAGGCACCTTAAGACTTAAATAGTTAAATAAAGTAAAGCACTTACAAAGACTGAAGTTATTCAAAATATTTATGTTCACCCAATTAATTCATAATACAAAAATTACAAAATACCTTTGTCCTTTATAGCTGTTCCTCTCCATTGCAATTAATGGACTCACCAAATCTAATCTAGCACCATCTGAATTGCCAGATTCTCCAACTTAAGGGTTAAGAATGTGCAGCAAGTTCAAATGCTATGCTCATCTCTACAGCAGTCAACAAAGCCCCAGTGAAAGTGGCCAGCAAATTAGAGAGTCCGGTTATTTGACAGTGAAATGCTGGGAGTTCAGCAACCAAATGCCAGCTAGTTATGTCAACATTCTGACATTACAACCCAGATGGGGTGTGGGGGTAAAAATTGATGGGAATGTGAGAAGAATAAAACAGGTTATGGTAGGATTAGTGTCAATGGGTGTTTGATGGTTAGCATGGACTCGGTGGGCTGAAGGGCCTGTCCCATTCTGTATCCCTCTCTGATTCTATATTCCAAGTGTCCTGCCTTCCACCCTACTATTGGTAGTTGCATCATCATGTATTCCACCGTGAACTCCTCTGCCTTTCTACTTTCTTTCCCATTTAAAAACCACATCTTTGACCAAGGTATTAATTGTCTTTCCAAATATCTCCTGATCAACCTTCTCATCACCAAAAAATTTACTCGTTAAATACAGTTTGTTTTTAACAAATCCACACTGGCTTTCTCTGATCAATAAGTGATTTCTAATTCTATCCGATTATCATTTCTAGGACTTTCCTACCAAGGTTAAACAGATTGGTCTCTATTTACTGGTTTTATTCCTGCACCCTTTTGTGAGCAAAACATTTGCAATTTTCCAGTCCTCGAACCTCAAGCTTTTAGTCCATAAAGAATCTCAACCTCATCTTGCTTTGCCAAGACTCAAGTAACATCTTTTTCCTTAATGACAATTAATCTAAAGTACTTTAATACCTCAGTAATGACCTGTGCTTTCATGAGTATATTTCCTTTTCGGTCTTTGATCCGCCTCCACCTCTCGTCTTGCAACACTTTTCCTGTTTAAATGCCAATGGGATATTTTTGAATTCCCTTTCATGTTTGCTGCCAGTCTTTTCTCATGCTTTCCCTGTGCCTCTTATTTCCTCTCTGAACAGTCCACGACACAAGCAGTTTCAAAAACTACTCCACATCTGATGCATGAAATGAAGAGGATGCAAATTACTTTCATAATGGAAATAAAAAGAGAAAATAATGTAAACCTATGGGATGTTAGCATTCATAAGTCATGGGATCGAGTTTAAGAGCCGCGAGGCAATGATACAGCTCTATAAAACTCTGGTTAGACCACACTTAGAGTACTGTGTCCAGTTCTGGTCGCCTCATTATAGGAAGGATGTGGAAGCTTTGGAAAGGGTGCAGAGGAGATTTCCCAGGATACTGCCTGGTTCAGAGAGTATGCATTATGAGGAGAGACTAAGGGAGCTAGGGCTTTATTCTTTGGAGAGAAGGAGGATGAGAGGAGACGTGAGAGCGGTATACAAAATATTAAGAGGAATAGATAGAGTAGACAGTCAGCGCCTCTTTCCCAGGGCATCAATGCTCAATACAAGAGGGCATGGCTTTAAAGTAATGAATATGAAGTTCAAGGGAGATATCAGAGGGAGGTTCTTTACCCAGAGAGTGGTTGGGGCATGGAATGCACTGCCTTGGCTGGTGGTGGAGGCAGGTACATTGGTCAAATTCAAGAGATTGTTAGATAAGCATATGGAGGAATTTAAAATAGGGGATATGTGGGAGGAAGGGGTTAGATAGTCTTAGGCGAGGTTTAAGGATCGGCACAACATTGTGGGCCGAAGGTCCTTATTGTGCTGTACTGTTCTATGATTCTATGATTCTATGATTCCATAAACAAGTGAATATGAAGATGAGGGAAATCAAAATTACTTGCACCTCCAAGATGATTTTAAGTTTAAAAAATTGATCTATAGATAAGAATATAATGCTTTGACCTCAGATTGGGCAGTGAAGGTGTTACTTGTTGCTATGGTTTAGCCCTAAGGCAGCTTTCTCAGACTTCAAAGAGCTAATTTTCATTCATAAGACTGGACAGCAAGTGTCAGTGGGCTTCTAATATAGATAATACGGAAACCAAAACTATATCTAGGTTCAATCCATCCACATAACTGGAGTTCTCAGCGGGAATCATAGAGCAAATGCCAAAATCCTGAAGGAATTATCGAAAACACCAAAGCCAAGTTGTGCCACATCTCTCCTACGGCCCAATCTGACATTAGTTCATTCAGTATAAACGATAACTAAAACTGCGATTTTGCAACAGCAGTAAAAAGGCAAAGCTGCAATGTTACTTCAAACTTCGGACACACAGCTTTAAATTAGTCTAAGCAACGTTCAGGGTTTATGTCAAGAAAACCTACAATCACAAGTGAATTTCTTCACAATTAACTTTCCAAGTAATTAGCGGAGGCAAAAAAAAAGTTAAATTCCGCAAGCGTTGAACTGTAGAGATGTTTAAATAGATGAATGAAAATGAGTTAAATATGCATTTATGATTATGCAAGTTATTTTGAGTTTTAGTATTCAAGCATGGCAGTTAACCCCAAAACAAGTCTCATCTAACAAATATAGGCTTGCACAGTGCAATGATTAAGCAGTGAAGGATTTATGCCCCAACAGGCTGAAAAGAGTACTCTTACAGAAAAATTCAATAGTGAATCCCTCCATAAATACTTAAAGATGACTTTATTATCTAGTGGCGTTATACTTTCAATTCAACTCAGACCATTCTAAGGTAAAAAGCCACCCACTTTCTATTTTTACTGAAGGCACAGTTGGGACTAGCAAACTCAATCCCTGGACTATGGATGAAATGCAGAAACCTTCCAAATCTACATAGCTCGATTACTAAACAATAACCCGATATACACAGAAAATATTCCATGGAGTTAAATCATAATTAGGTTAACACAATCTGAATTCAGGTGACCCCAGCGGTTTGCACACCCTTTCATTATTACAGACAATGAGAATGTTGACCCTTGTGTGGAAAAGTTCAAATTAAAGAAATGCAACTACACAGAATATAAATTGAAAACAGCACTCTGTGCAGATTGGGAGATGGGCTACTTTATATTTGAAACTACTTTTTTTTAAAGTAAATATAAAGTTTAGTAAGGAACCATGAGTCCATCTGTGCAACTAGAATATGTCCCACTTGTGCAATAAATAATGAATTATTGCTTTTCATCCATCCCCCATCCTGAAAAGGCTGCGATATTGCTTTGTGGCTGTCAGCAGCCAGATAGTGGGCTTATCGTTTTAATCAGCTTGGCCAGACATTACAGCCAAGACAAAGGCTGCGCACATTTCTTATGAATGATGTTTTTATAGTGCTATTGTTGCCTTCAACATTTTCCACATTATCACAGCAATTCCTGCAAGCATCTGTTTACATGCCCCATGTGAGTGACATACTGAAAACTGCACAGGTGCATCCTACATCTTCAGTCATTTTGGTGCACAAATCAAAACCTGTAACCACTGAAATAGCTTCATGTTTTTATTTTGAAATGCACATGAATAAGGATTAGGTTATTCAACTGTAGGACAAAGCATTTATCAGTCATAAATGATCAGAAATATCTCCTTCGTATTTTCTGAGCAGATGAACAACTCTGCATCACAAAGCTTTAGGATTACCACTGCAAACAAAGCCTCACTTTTTCCGTCCTTTGTTGATAATCAACTTTTTTCTGGTCAGGACTCAGATGCATTTTCTTCATTAATCAAGTTCATTATGCAATTTCCTATGAATTAAAAGCTTGCCTAGACTGCTTTAACAATATCAGGATTCATAGACAACCACTGAAAACAAAGTTAGATGATCAGGCTTAAGCTACAAGGGTACATCCACAGAAACTTAATCAAAGCTTGGCATTATTCTTAAAAAAAACAGCTGCTAAATAGCAGCCATTTAAACACTACCTCCTTCAAAAGTTCATATACTTTCCAGTCTGCGATTCCTAAATTAATCCATGGATAGCAGCAGTTCACAAATACGTTCATATCTAAATAATCAATAAAAATGTATAATGGAGCATATTTTACTTTGAAACTATGACCCCAATGTATGTTAATATCCTGTCTTTAAAGACACGAGGGAAAATGCTAAGGTGACATTTGTAGCATTGATCTTACATATATAAATACAAATCACAATTTCTTTTTCATCGAGTCGAAGTTAATGCCATAACGGCTAACTGCGTTTAACCACTGAATCATTCAGTTAAAATAAAATTCCATCACTGAAGTATATTTCAAACGATTTATATTTATTATTGCAGTGGATTTAAAGGCTCAAACATCAACTGGAGTAGAATCCCTCAAAAAAGATGTGGTGTTTCACTTCATTTTATGCAAGACTAAGTGAGAAAGAAGATTTCAGTAGATTACTCTTCAACTGCAGCTGTCAAAGTACCAAGCCCTGGATTGTCCAAACTAAACCTCACTGTCCCCTTCCCCTTTAGTCACCTACCCCAAAACTTCACTTTGTACCTTATTGATGTATTTTGCCTCAAAATATTCCTGTAAAACACCCAACCTTCCCTGGAGTTCAGCAGATTCATTTTAAATTGTAGCATTTGTAAAGATGATTTCAAAATGGTTACTGTAACATATGACAAAGATAAACAGTGCTTCACAATTACAATGTGCAAAATTGAAAACAGATAATCCAATTATTTAAGTAATAGAGCTGTTCATGTTTAAAGCCCCTGTTTAAATGCCACCAAAACTGGGCACTAAAGCCAAATGCCAATGCTCTTCATGGCTTCCACTCAGGCTGGAACCATCGATCTGTATCTTTAATTTCCTGTTCATCTCAGAGACAAATTTCAAACCAAACACTAAGTCCCTCAAAGCTCATAATTCTACCCAAGTCTCACTGTCTGCAACAATCCTTACCTCACGTCACTACCATCAAAATATTAATTGTTTTGTCATCTCCAGGCTCAGCTTCTCCACAGAATCACTGAATTGTTACAGGACAAAGGCAACAATTCAGCCCATGAAATCTGTGATAGTTCCTATAGAGTAGTCCCATCAGGCCCATTTTCCTGCAGTTCTCCAAATTATTTTTTTCAAGTGATTATCCAAATCCTTTTCAAAAGCCCTCAGTGAATCTGTCACCACATCCCTTTTGGCAATGAATTCCAGAGCATTATTGTGCAAAGAAAGATTTTGCTCAAAATCTTCCTTCTACCTGTTGCCCAAAGTTTTAAATCTGTGAACCCCATTCTTGAACCCTATTGGGAACACTGTCCCTCTACTTAACCTATCAAAATTAGTCATGAACTGTTACACCTCCATAAATCTCCTCTCAATCTTCTTCACTCCATGGAGAATAACCTCAATTTCTCCAGTCTAAGGTTATTGCTGATATCCCTCATCCCTAGAACCATTCTGGTAAATCTTTTCTCTGCCTTTGCTTAGTCCTTTATGTTCTTTTCATAGAATGACTAAAATTTGATGCAATTGTGGCCAATCAATAACTTCATTGTACTCCTTGCCTCCACGAATCCAAGGATTCCATGTATCTTCACACTCACTCTCAATATATTCTGCCACTTTCATGGATTTATGAACTTATACACCCAGATCCCTTAATCCCTGCACACCCTTAGATTCATTTTGCTCAAGTGCATCACTTCACTTAACTACTAAATTTTGTCTGCCATTTATCTGCTCATTCAGCAAACCTCTAAGTTCCTGCAGCCTATTAGTCCTTCTTTCATGGTATACCAAAATTCCAAGCTATCAGCCCAGATTTTACCCTGTTTACCTACATCTAAATCATTGATATATCAAAAATATATTTGGTGGCCCCCATACTGATGCTGGAAGAACACCACCATCTACTACCCTCTTATCTGAAAAAACTATTTACTATCTGCTGTATGCCTTTAACCATCCTATCCATGCTGCTAGTATCTCTCTAGTTCCATGCTCCTCTGTTTTGCTGACCAACGTTTTTTTGGGACTTTCTCAAACACCTTGTGAAAATCTTCACAGGCAACATATACTGCATTCCCTTCATTAACCTTCTGTGTTACCTCATCAAAAAACTCATCAGATCAGTAAAACAATTTGCCTTCAACAAATCCATTCTAGCTCACTTTATAAACTCAAATTTCTCCAAGTACCAAATAATATTTCCCCTGATTATAATTTAGAACGGTTTCCTTACAGTATAACCAAGGTGAAATTGCTTGACCTTTAGTTGCCTTGCACACTTTTGACAAGAATATTCATTCGCCATTTTCTGGTACCTTCCTTGTACTAGTTGATGATTCTGACAAATTCTTTTGCAACCCACACCATCACCCCTGAACAACCAAGGATGTATCCCATCCACACCTGATGACTTGTTTATTTTGAGCACAGCCAGCTTACCACTGCCTCATCATTAATTGTTACCCCATCTGTTATCTCTATCACTTCCCCTTCTACATAGATTTTAGCAGCATCTTGTACCTTAATAAAGAGGAATAAAAAAAACTTTAGTATTTCAACATACCTACTAGCTACATGTGCTGTCCAGTTCCTTTTCATTAATCAACTCCACTCCTCCATTTACTATCTGCCTACTACATTCTTTTTTTACATTGACTGTCTTTCTCCTCTCATATTCTTTGTTCACCTTAATTTCCTTTTCACTTTATCCCTCAGCTTAATATATTCAGCCTGGTTCTCACTGTCGTTCTTCATTTGGGACAAGTTATGCACTTCCTTTTCTTCCCCCTTTCATCATCATCTGTATTGCCTCTGTCATCCAGGAAGCTATGATTATGGTTGTCTTGCCTTTTCTCCTTGTGGGAATGTACCTAAACACTCAGCAATCATGCAGCATCTGTGGAAAGAGAAACGAGAGTTCATGTTTCAGGGCAGAGTCCGTTCTGACAAGGTGTCTCCAACCTGAAACCTGCACTTTGTTTCTCTTTCCACAGATGCTGCATGATTGCTGAGGGTTTCCAGCATTTTCTGTTTTGATTTCAGATTTCAGCATCTGCAGTTGTTTTGCTTTTCATTTACTGTACCCGAAATATCTGCTCGTTTTTCTGTTACACTTATATATACTAGTTCTACTGTTTCCTGGCCTAATCCTTTTATATCTCATTGAAGCTAGCCTTCCACCAATTTCAAAGTAAAACTTTAGACTTCGCTTTGTCCTTATCCAACATTCATCGAAATCTTAGATGACCTCAAATCCCCCCATCTTCCCGCTGTGAACCTCATTTGGAGTATTGTGTGCAGTTTTGGGCCCCTTATCTTAGAAAGGATGTACTGATGTTGGAGAGGGTTCACAGAAGATTTACGAGGACGATCCCCGGAATGAAAGGGCTGACATACGAGGAGTGTTTGTCGGCTCTTGGACTATATTCATTGGAGTACAGAAGAATGAGAGGGGACCTCACAGAAACATTTCGAATGTTGAAAAGACTGGACAGAGTAGATGTGGCTAAGTTGTTTTCCATGGTGGGTGAGTCCAGGACAAGAAGGCACAGTCTTAGAATTAGAGGGTACCCATTTAGAACAGAGATGCGGAGAAATTTCTTCAGCCCGAGGGTCGTGGATTTATGGAATTTGTTGCCACGTACAGCTGTGGAGGCCCGATGATTGGGGTGTTTAAGATTGGTAGTTATCTAATTAGTCAAGGTATCAAGGGATATGGGGAAAAGGCCAGGAATTGGGGCTAGATGGGAGAACAGTTTAGCTCATGGTGAAGTAGCAGAGCAGACTCAATGGGCCAAGTGGCCTACTTCTGCTCCTTTGTCTTGTGATCTTGTGAACCTTCTCTACAGGTTTCCAAGCTCCAAATAAAACAAATTCCTATCATCTTAAATTGTAAAAGCTGGGTGCTTCCTATAACTCCAGCTTTCATAACCTCTATCTAAATGATCTCTATTAATTTCAGGTGGTTGGACACACTGATTTCATTATCCTGAACCTCAAAAACCTTCCGAATCTTATTTCTGATGTGTACACCTACTGCTCTAACTCCAATGATAACTTGCTTCTGCTACACTCTTTTTAGAACCTTCCCCCATCAGTTCTCTGGAATAAATTTCTATTGTGCCTTCTCCCTTCCTCATTTCAAAACACACCTTAAAACATCCCTAATTATACATGCAATTGCATCTGTCTCTCATCTTTATTCTCTCTAATTTCTTATGACTTTAAAGGTTTAAAACCATTGCCTGTAAATATCGCATTGATAGACTTGGCAAATATAGCCCCATAAAGCACAGAGACCAAGGATATGCATAAACAAGAACTCCAAGGTACTTACCCACATTCTGCTCATGTCACTCAGCTCATTCTTGTATCGTATGGAGTCCTGAAGAACCTGCAGCAGAATGAAAAGGAGATAATACTCAATAACCACCTGATTTTATTTAACCTTATTAACTAAAAACTAACATATTATATACAGTACAAATGCAGTCACAAATAATACATTACAACAGCATCACAAAAGGTCAGATATAAATATGGGCAACGTGTGTTGGGGTAATCAGAAGATTATGCGTGAAGGCCCCATTAAGCTCACAGAAAAAGTAATACTCATTCAGTCAAACTACAGTTTAGCAAGAAAAGTTACTTCTAAATTCTAATGTTCTTCATTGCTATGTTGGAAGACAATAGGAGTGGTCCTTGAATAAAATTTACATTACATTAGTGGCAGATTCCATGGGGATGCAAGTTTCCCCATTTAGAGAAATTAACTCCAGAAAATTCACCTTCTCTGGTCCTCGATATAAATTGCAAAAGTTTTCAGAAAGCTGATCCACACAAAAACAGCAAAAGCTGATTCACTGCCTTTCTTCCTCTATTCTTTTCTTCCCTTGTAGCCACTCAACATAGGTTTCCATCACCTATCGGGTGTCTGGAATTTTCTAGAGTACTTTTTCTCTTTGTGACCTTGGGTTTTAACCAAGGAAGAGAACATAAACCACGTAAATGCCACAGCCAAGAAAGCTCACCAGGGCCTCTACTTCCTCAGGAGGCTAAAGAAATTTGGCATGTCCCCTTTGATACTCACCAACCTTTATCAATGCACCATAGAAAACATCCTTATCTAGATGCATCAAGGCTTGCTATGGCAACTGCTCTGCCCAGGACTGCAAGAAAGTGCAGAGAGTTGTGGATGCAGCCCAGCACATCACGGAAACCAGCCTCCCCTCCATGGACTCTGTCTATACCTCTTGCTGCCTTGGTGAAGCAGCCAGCATAATCAAAAACCCCACCCACCCAGGTCATTCTCTCTTCTCTCCTCTCCCATCAGGCAGAAGATACAGGAGCCTGAGGGCACATACCACCAGGCTCAAGGACAGCTTCTATCCCACTGTTATAAGACTATTGAATGGTTCCCTTATATGATGAGATGGACTCTTGACCTCACAATCTACCTTGTTTGACCTTGAACCTTATTGTCTACCTGCAGGCACTTCCCTGTTGCTGTGACACTTTATATTCTATTGTTTTTAACCCTGTACTACCTCAATGCACTGTGTAATGAATTGATCTGTACGAACGATATACAAGTTTTTTTTACTGTACCTCGGTACAAGTGACAATAATAAACCAATACCAATAAAATGGAGTGCAAATAAACACAGAATAACATTTTGTAGAAGATCCTACATAAAAACAAAAAGATGACAAATATAAATGTCGGTCCTTTAGAAGCTAACACTGAAATTAAAAATGGGAAATGAAGAAATAGCAGAGAGGTTAAACAAATATTTTATATCTTGTATTTATATTCACTGAAGGTGGTACTAAAACTGTACCAAAAACAGTTGGTAGCTAGGAGGAAAAAAGTGAGGAATCTAAAAAATGTCATTTGAGAAAAAGTACAAAGTAAGCTAATGGGTCTGAACTAATAAATCCTTGGACCTGACAACCTGCACTCTGGTGCTCCAAAAGAAATAGTCTCAAGGACCCGTGCAAATCTATGAATGTATGACTGCGATCTCGAGTGTTGCCTAGACTCGACTAACCCCCAGCAGAATGGAAAACAGAAAATGTAATGCCGTCATTCAAGGAAATAAAAAAAAACAGGTCACAACATACCAGTTAGTTTAATACAAGCTGTCAGGAAAACAATGGAATTGTTGTTTAAGAACTGAAAACAGCATTGGCCAGACCTTCCACACTGACACCAGCACTTAACTGCGTTTCTCACTAGAAGTCCCTGCATTGGTAGACTCATGAAGTAATAGGACACATAAAGTCTCAGGCTGGGATGTCTGCCTGCCAAGGCCGTGCCAGGTTAAACCTTGCGCATATAGAGCAGTCCCATTGAAATAATAGGAGAAATCAGCTGCCAGGAGAAAAGCAGATGGAGCTCTGTATAAGCAGTGAGTGAGTGTTTTCATTGTTTGGCAGGTCCCAAAGGACATGGGTGTCAAAGACGTGCACTTTCAATAATATTGACAGCCTGGGGAGGCAGGGTCAAATCTCCATCCTCCGCTTTATCTACCATCAAAACAAGAAGGCATTACCCAGGCAGGGCCTCAGCATTGAGACTTTCCTGCCCGATTCCCGGGTGCAGACAGCCATTGAAATCTGCCTCTCCACTGGCCCAGGTGAGTGCAGTGGGTTGAGGCCTCGTCGCAACAATTCTGGTTGGGTTGGGTTGGGTCCAGAAAGATCACCCACAATTAAATGTCGGCACTCAGAATCATCTGGATTTTCTCATACCGGAAACATATGGAACAGCAAATACTTAAGAAAACAAATGGATTGTTTTTTACTTTAAAGGGGGATGAAGATAAGAAGGAAGCCTTTCTACAACTGTATAGAGTCTTGGCAAGACCACATCTGGAATACTGTGAACAGCATGGATTACACTTATGCACATACATTGCTTAGAGCTAGTCCAGCAAGCACTTATTTGATTACTTCCAGGAATGAGGATGCTGTCCTAACAAAAAGGGTTGAGGAGAATGGGCCTATGCTCTGGAGTTTAAGAAAACGAGGGTCTCATTGAAACATATGATCTTCTGAATAGATTTGACAGGGTAGATTATCTGAGAATGTTTCAAATGATGGGGGAGTCGAGAACCAGAGGGCAGAGTCTCAGGATGAGGGTTCAAACACTTAAGACTGAGGTGGAAAGATATTTCTTCTCAAGGTTTGCAAACCTTTGGAATTCTCTACCCAGAAAGTTACTGATGCCAAATCTTTTGGTACATTCAGAGCCAAGACTGATGCAGAGGTATCAAGAGTTAGTGAGACCGAGCAGGAAAATTGAGTTGAAGCCAAAGCTCAGATCAGTCATGATCTTAATGAATGACAGAGCAAGCTCAATGGGCCATATGATCTACTCCTGCTCTTATTCCAATGCTCATCTTACAACATTAAGCAGTTTACTCAAATTGCAACATAACCTGGTGAATGCTTCATAGTGCACAGTAGCTAGGATTACACCTTCCATGGCAGCATCATTAGTTTTATGGTATCTGTACTCCCAGATCCTTGCCCAAAGCTTGGGAAAATGGTCTCGGAAATTAGTAATACATGTCTTCATTAGTGGTCAGGCTTCAAAACAAAATATAAAAAAGTTCAGGTATGAAACACTTGCCAACTTCAATCATCCAGCAGTTCATTAAGGACTCCCAGGTCAGGGATACACATTAATGGTCTGCTATAGATGGTGTTTTACCTCATGTACCATTTCCTACTACCTATCCAATGGTCCTTCCTGGTGCTAAATGTTAAGGTGCCTCAAGAGGCCATTTTGTACTATTATCCTGCACTATTAAGACATAGAAAACACTGGAGGATCTCAGCGGGTCAGGCAGCATCTATGGAGGGAAATGGACAGCCACCGTTTCGGGTCGAGATACTTCATCAGGATTCCTGACGAAGGATCTCGACCCGAAATGGCGACTATCCATTTCCCTCCATAGATGCTGCCTGACCTGCTGAGTTTCTTCAGCATTTTGTGTGTTGTTTCAGATTCCAACATCTGCAGCTTCTCGTGTCTCCTAGTAAGACATAGTCAGTTTGACTAAGCTCTTACCACCTGGGACTCTTTCAGCAGGAAGGAAGTAATTTCATCCAGTATTGTTATCTATTTACAAAGCATTAAAGAACCATAATTCTGTGGTTCTTTTTAAAATCAAATGCTTCTTTGTTCAAGCAGTCTCAAAACAACCCTGGCAATAATTTTGCTTCTCAAGAATGTCACTTTCAAACAATTAAGATCATACAATTGCCCAACGTTTCAATAATGCCATTATACCCAATACAGGGAAAGAAGTCTGAAAGGAGAATACACTCCACACTGTTAAACAGAGTGAATATAAAAACAGTAGCTAAATCACAAAGCCAGCTATTCTAAGTACTATTAGCAGATGTCCTGGCTGCAATATGTTACACTTCCAATTAACTGAGAAACAAACCAAAGAGCTAACTATAAAACAAGAAGAGTAAGAGGCTGGTTAAGGAGAAAGTAGGTCCCCTTAGAGATCAGCAGGGCCGCCTATGTCTTGAGCCACAGAAGATGGGTGGAATTTTTAAACCAATATTTCTCCTCTGTGTTTACAGAGGAGAAAATCATGGTTGCTCAAGAGATAAGGGAAATAAGTGGAGATTTTTGTTTGGAGAACATTTATATTACCAGGGAGGAGGTACCGCATTAAGGTAGATAAATCCCCAGGGGCTGACCAAGTGCACCTTCAGACTTTGTGGGAGGGTGGAGAAGAAATTGCAGAGGCCTTTGCGGAGATATTTGCTTCATCGTTAGCCACTGGTGAAGTTCCTGAAGACTGGAAGGTGGCTAATGTTATTCTGTTGTTTAAGAAGGGTAGCAAGGACAAGCCAGGGAACTATAGGCCAGTCAGCCTGACAGCAGTGGTGGGGAAGTTACTGGAGGGAATTCAGAGAGACAGGATCTACCAACATTTGGAAAGACTGAGTCTGATTAGGAGGAGTCAGCACGGCTTTGTGCGTGGAAAGTCGTGCTTGACATCTTCTTAAGTTTTTTTAAGAGGTAACCAAAAGGGTAGATGAGGGTAGGGCAGTGGATGTTGTCTACCTGGCCTTCAGCAAGGTCTTGACAAAGCCCTGCATAGTGGGCTGGTCTGGAAGGTTAGGTCCCATGGAATCCAGGGAGAGCCAGTTAGGTGGCTCGGAGGTAGGAAGCAGAGGGTGGTGGTTGAAGCTTGTTTCTCGGAATGGATGCCGGTGACTCATGGTATGCCGTAGGGGTCAGTGTTGGGACCCTTGTTATTTATATAAATGATGTGGTCTTGATCAATTAGGGAAGTGTCAAGGAGTGGCAAATGGATTTCAATACATATAAGTGTGAGGTGAAGCATTTTGGAAAGTCAAACCAATGCAGGTCTTATACTATGAATGGTAGGGCACTAGGAGTGTAACGGAACAGAGGGACCTAGGAGTGCAAGTTCGTTGAAAGCGGCATCACAGGTAGAGAGGGTGGTGAAAAAGGCGTCTAGCACACTGGTCTTCATCAGTCAGGGCAGAGTACAGGAGTTTGGACATCATGCTGTAGTTGTATAAGTCGTTGGTGAGGACGCACTTGGAGTACTGTGGACAGTTTTAGTCATCCTGTTAATAGGAAAGATGTGATTAAATGGGAAAGAGTGCAGAAAAGATTTGCGAGGATGTTGCCAGGATTAGAGGGCCTGAGTTATCGGGAGAGGTTGTCCAGGCTAGGTCTTTATTCCTTGGAATGGAGGAGAATGAGGGGCGACATAGAAATGTTTAAAATTATGAGAGGCATAGATAAGGTGGACAGTAACAGTCTTTTCTCCAGGGTAGGGGAGTCCAAAACTTGGGAGCATAGATTTAGGGTGAGAGGAGAAAAGTTTAAAGTGGTACAACCTATTCCCTACCTCGTCCATGGTACAAGTGACAATAATAAACCAATACCAATACTTGATTAGGTACATGGAGGGGCGGGGCTCAGAGGGTTATGGGCCGAACACACGAAGTTAGAACTAGCTGGGTGGACAACGTGGTCGGCATGGACTCATTAGGCTGAAGGGCCTGTATCCATGCTGTACTGCTCTCTGACTCTACAAAAAAACTGCCAATATTGGAAACCTTCAATGGAAACAGAAAATGCTGAAAATATTCAGCAGGTCAGGCAGCACAACTAGAAAGAGAAACAGGGTTAACATTGCATGTCAGCGACCTGCCAAAGGATCTCCAATCTGAAACATCAACTCTGTTTCTCTTTCCACAGATGCTGCCTGTCCTACAAAAATGTTTCAGCATTTTCTGTTTTTATTTAAGATCTAAATGAGCTTCTTCCACTTCTACTTTATTCTGTTCCTGTTACATCAATCGAAGTGCACATGAATAAACAGGAGTTGGAGGAAATATAGTTGGCATTTTGCTGTCTTTTGGTAAAATGCATTTTTTGTCTCCTGCAGCAACAGAATGGGGTTATGAACTGTTGTGCAAATACATAGCATATTTACAAGTTGCCTAGAGTCTTGTCACTGTCAGGTACTAACAATACAATAAGGTGCACTCGTACATTAAATAGACTTAATAGAATTGAACTGGATACAGTTTACATGCATGAACAGCCAATTTGCTGACATGTCATTTGGGTTACTCCTGGCTACAAAAACCTTCACAGTGAACTTCATTCCAAACTGCGCTATCCAAATCCACACACACACCAGATGGCCACTCGGGCAATGTACTGACAGGGCATCCTGATGGGATTCTTTTTCAACCTCAGAGAAAGGAAGTCACAGTTAAATCAATTTCCTACATGAACAAACTTCCTGGAAGCCACCACACCTTCTTTTACACTTTCATGCCAAGGCCTAAATACCGCCAGGAGAATGGGAAGAAAATAAAATCAAAAAGCACACTATGAACAACATTCCCCATTTGTCTTTGGTATTGGATATCCAAGTGCACAATCAAATTCATCAGGTCGACATCTGACAACCAATTACTACTATCTCCGGAATACTCAACCCTGCACAATGTCTATTTATCTTATGACGATGAGATGGACTCTTATACGATGAGACGGACTCTTGATCTCACGATCTACCTCGTCATGGCCTTGCACCTTATTGTCTGCCTGTTCTGCACTTTCTCCGTAACTTAACACTTTATCTAACACATTCTGTTATTGCTTTTCCTTTGTACAACCTCGATGTACTGAGGTGATGATGTGATCTGTACGGATGGCATACAAAACAAAGTTTTTCACTGTACCTCGGTACATGTGACAATAATAAACCAATTTATTGCTTACAAGACCACTGCAAGTAATGCTGGATTGGAGTCTTCTCCAGATAACCAAGTGGGTGACTCATTATTCATTGTCACCACATAAAATAGAAAATGGATCAATCCCAACGATTTGATACAAAATGCTTCTACTACCACAGTAGTAAAGGGTGACCTCTCTCTTCATTAAAACTGACAATCTATGCTATATGTTTATCTGCTTGCTTTCCTGCATTCAACAAGCAGTCTCATCTCAACAAATTAAGTACAAAGCACTGAACAAAGCATTTGATGGTCAATACTCCAGTACAAAGTCAGCTGCCTATTAAATTCCAACTTTGATATGGTGTTTCGTTGCAGTTTATTTCCTTGCTCATTAGTGATATCTTCATAATTAAGGATCTCAACAAAATGCCCACTAAACACTATGTAATTATTAGATCTTCTGTACATAATGTGTTCTTGCCAGCCAAGATTGGGAACAGGCAAAGAATAGTTAATTAAATAGATCCAGAAGAAAGGATTAACAACAATAACATGGCAAGAATAAAAACAGTCCCGTTAATCAACATGAGACTCGGCAATAGATCTGCATACAACACAGGCGCACCCAACCCAGTTGAACCTGCAAAGCCCTCTTCACAAACATCTGGGACGTGACTAAATAAGGAAAACTGTCCCACAGACTGGTCAAGCAACAACCTGACAAGCACCCGCTGAGAACGGTAACTTTTCAACCAATGTCCCACCATGATTCTACGAGAAGTCCTTATCGCACAAGCAGAACAAGCACAGAAGCTGAAGCAAAATTGCATAAAGGTGGTAGGGAGTAGCAATGAGTCCTCAAATTTGGCTTCAGACTCTATTAAGTCTCATGGTACCAGGTGGGACATAGGCTGTTCACCTTTTAACACTATTTACCTATTAGGACATAGGAGGAGGCCATTTGGCCTATCGGATCCATGCCAGCTCACAGAGCAAACCCATCAGACCCATTCTTTCACCAATGCAGTTTATCTCATATGCCCATGAAACCCTTTTGATTAGTTTACCACTTACCTGCACCAAATGTACAGTAGCCTATTATTCAACCAGCATATCACTGGGTTAGAGTCATACAGCACAGAAACAGTCCTTTTGGCCCAACCGATCCATGTTGACCAAGATGCCAATCCAAGCTCATCCCATTTGCCAGCATTTGGCCCAGAACCTTCTAAACCTTTCCAATCCATGTATCTGTTCAAGTGTCTTTCAAAAGTTGTTATTGTACCTGCCTCAATCACTCCCTCTGGCAGCTCATTCCACATACAGACCACCCTTTGTGTTAAAAAGATGCTCCTCAAGTTCCTTGCAAATCTTTCCCCTCTCACCTTAAACCTATGCCCTCTAGTTCTTGATTCCGCAGCTCTGGGAAAAAGACTGTGTGCATTCATCCTATCTATGCCCTTCATGATTTTATACACCTCTATAAGATCACCTCTCAGTCTCCTACACTCCGAGGAATAAAGTCCTAACCTCAAAGTCAAAGTCGAGTTTATTGTCATATGCACAAGTACATGTACGCACAGGTGCAATGAAAAACTTATTTGCAGCAGCATCACAGGCACATAGCATCATATAAGCAGCATTCACAAGAAAAACATAAATTAAACATAAATTATACACAATTTTTACAAAAAAGAACACAATTAGAACAAAAAGAAACAAAGTCCATTTTAGTGCAAAGTGACCAAAACCATGGTGTTGTTAAACAGTAGTGATTAGGGTTGTGCCGGTTGGTTCAAGAACCGAATGGTTGAAGGGAAGTAACTGTTCTTGAACTTGGTGGTGTGGGACTTCAGGCTTCTGTACCTCCTGTCTGATGGTAGTTACGAGAAGATGTCATGGCCTGGATGGTGGGTATTTTTGATGATGGATGTTGCCTTCTTGAGGCAGCGCCTCCTGTAGATACTACTGATGGTGGGGAGGGATGTGCCCGTAATGCAGTGGGCTGAGTCCACTACTCTCTGCAACTTCTTGCAGTCTTTCGCATTCGAATTGCTGTACCAGACCATGATGGAACCAGACAGGATACTTTGAAACAGAGTTTATTAGAGTGTTCGGTGACAGGTCAAACTTCCTTAACCTCCAAAGAAAGTAACCTGTCCAACCTCTCCCTGTAACTCAGACCCTCAAGTCCTGGCAACATACTTGTAAATCTTTTCTGCACTCTCTCCAGTTTAATAACATCTTTCCTATAGCAGGGTGCAGGGTTGTGGGAGGAAAACAGGGCACACAGTAGGAACCCATGCAGTCACGGAAAGAATGTGCACACTGCACGCAGACAGCATCCAAGGTCAGGATGAAACCTAGTCCCTGGAGTCACGAGAGAGCAGCACTAATTACTGTGCCAACATGCTACCCACATATGCTCAACGGATCAGTACGCCCCATGTTGAACAGCACTTTAAAGATGCACTGAGTTAGTCCTTTGAAGATGCATTCTGACCATGCAGAGGCACTGAGATTGATGCAGTAGCAACACCATTGACCAAGCTGGGCTACTCTGAAAGATGCAGCAGTCAAAGGGGGCACATAGCAGCTGGTCAGAAAAAAAAATTAAAGACCCTCACCTTCCTTCTACTTGCTGAAAATGCATCTGTCCTAGGAGGAGTAATCAGTTCACAGTTTTGTGGAAAAGATGTCACCTTCACATTGAGGACACAAATCCACATGTGTGGAACTATCATGGGAACAGCAGCTCAAAACTAAGCATTCAGGATATGTCACAGAATTATTCCCCCACAATATGCGATTTCATTCCCCAGCATATTCCCCCTCATTCTACCTTGACCATCAAGCAGGGGACCAACCCTGGTTCAATGAGGCATTAAGAAAAGCATGCCAGGAACAGCACTAAGCCCACTCAAATATGAAGAACCAATACGGTCAAAGATCAATAAATGAGTACCCGTGTGCCAACAACAGAAGCAGCGTGGTGTAAAAATAGCCAAAAGGTCACAAAACCAACACATCAGTTCAAAGCTTTGCAATTCTGCTACATTCAGTCAGAAAGAAAGTAACTGGCAGGAGAATGGCTGAGTGTACTAGATGCAGCAAAGGCTATGGGACCTCACTGTATCCCAGTTACAGCACTGAGCACATGCTCCAGAACTAGCTGCACCTCTGAGCAAATTGTTTCTGACACCGCAATGCTGGCATCCTCCCAATAATAACAAAAGAAGCTGCCCATGTGTGCACTGGGCATAAAAAAGTCACATCTAACCCAGCCAATAATCATCCCATCTGCTTCACCACTCGATCAGCATGGAGTGATAGAAAGGTGCTATCAACAATGCTCTGGGCCACTGTCCAGCCTTAACCCAAGTATGGAGAGAAGAACCAAATTTCAGAGATGAGGTCATTGAGAATGCCTTTGTCATCAAGACAGTATTTGACCAAATTTAGCTTCAAGGAGACCTTAATGGGTATCAAAGGGAAAATTTTCCATCGGCTCAGATCATGCCCAGTGCATGCAGAAAGTCGCTGTTCCTGTTGGAAGCCAAACATCCCAGGACATCATTGTTCAGCTCCTCAGGGCAGTGTCTATCTTCAGTTTCTTTATCAATGACTTTCCATTCACCACGACATCAGAAGGGAAAATGTTTGTGATCATTTCTCAGTGTTCAATTCCATGCGCAGCTTCTCAAATAATAAAGTTGTTGATGCCCACATTCAGGGTTGGAGTGAGAGGAGGCAAGAATCATTCACTTAACACAAGTATCAGGCAATGGCATCTTCAACAAGATTCAATCACACTGCTGCCACCAGTTATGCCATCAATATTCTGGAGTCACCACTGACCAGAGACTCACCTGGCTAAAAGCATAGAATTTAGGCTGATTATTGTACGGTGGAAACGTTCACCTATTCATATTACCTTACAACATACACCATAGAGCCCACTGAGTTTAGGGTGCTCTCAGAGCAATCTCATGATAACAGGCAAACATCTAAAAAGGGATTCACTTTGCCCAACTGTCAGCAGCCATGATTCAATGTTCAACTGATGGATTATTTAGTTATGAGTGTTGGTTTCCAGAAATCTGAGCATACATCATTTTGTAACAACAAATCGTCACAAGGGTAAGTTCTGTAAAGAGGCACATCATCCTGGCAATTTGAAGTTGTTTTCTGTTCCATGTTGAAGACTATGAGTATTACCAAAACTAATGTGAATGGGCCTTGACTTACCCAAGGCACTATTTCATGCCTCACTGCCTTCCTCCTCCCATATCTCAGTGAACTCCCCATTGTAAAAATGCCATGAATTATCTATTCCTTTGGCTGTTGCCTCTTGTACGTTCACCACTCCCAATTACCTAAATTGATAGCATTCTCCAGCTGTCTAATCCTCCTGACTTTGCATTTTCACAAACTCCTCAAAATCTCCATCCTGCGATCTTCCTTAAAGACCCTCTCAATTTCATCTGCACTGTTTAATCACATTCCTGATGAGCAGCAGGGAATTAAATACATTTGCTCTCTTAAAACACTGAGAAATTTGAAGTTTTCAGAAGTTTAAATGTAAAATAATCAAAAGGTTCTCTGCTTATGAAATTTCAAAGTTTTCCTAAACAAAGCTACAAAATAAATTATAATCAAGAAATTATTTTATGTCTCAGAAATGGTCCTTGGGTTCAAATAGCATTAAACACTAATTATTATCTAAAAACAGAATATTTTCCTTAATAAACATCAAGAAGCCATAATAAATTTATTTTCAGAAATGCTTGTGGGCATTGTGTCCCTGAGTACGTCAGAACAGAAACACAATAGTCAGTAATTCCTAGAAAAAAAGCTAATCGTCGGTTTCTTACAAACTTTTTTGGGAAAAACAAAGACAATACTAAATCATCTCAGAAATAGGTGATACGCCCTTCAACCCCACTGCACGCAGAGAATCTGCAAACTCAGTGTGGATCGCACACTGGGAATCTTAGAAGTACATACAATCAGAAAATGCAACCTTGATTAAAATTATCCCATCAAAGCACAGGCTGAGACAGACTGAGGCCTTAAGTGAAAAATGTAGACTGCAGATTTCAATAATGTATTCAGCCAAACAGAGCAACTCTTTTTGTTAAATAAAGTTGGTATGCAATGGGAATACCAGCAAATCTCTAATTTAATTGCTCCCAGAAAGCAGAGTTTTATAAAGGAAGGAACCTTACTTATTTTTTCCTAAATTGGTATTGATTTATTATTGTATCGAGATACAGTGAAAAACTTAGTTTTGTGGGCCAACCATACAGATCATTTTAAAACAAGTACTTTGAGGTAGTACAAGGGAAAAGCATATACTTTATTCATAATATACAGTTATACAATTGGAACTTCTCATTATCTTCATTCACTGCACCAAACAATTCAATATGTTCATTTGCAACATGTTAATTTTATGAAGATTTCATCCTCACTCAACCCATGAAGCAGTTAAGAGGCTGTTATACATGGCCCAGCAGCTAGTGTCCAGCAGCAGCAGGACACCATACTGTGGTCCTTCCCCACAAAAACTTTGTGTTGGGTGCACTGAGCTTCAGTGTGTCTCTCAGCACATAGTCCTGGACCTTAGAATGCCCCAGTCCGCAGCACTCAGTTACAGACATCTCCTTGCACTGGAAGACCAACAAGTTTCAGACCAAAGTGCATCTTTTACTGAGTTGATCTTCCAGCAGCAGTTGATGTTTGTCTCAGTATGCATTTCTGGGAACAGCTCATAGAGCACAGAGGCCTATGTTACACAGCTGCTCAGGATGAACCTTGGCAAAGACCAGTGCATTGCTTTCCAGAGCTTCATGGCAAACACACAGTTTACAAGGAGGCAAACGATGGTTGTATCTGCTCTGCAGCCACCTCAAGGGCAGCTTGCGGTGAGATTGTGACTCTGGCTGAGCATGAAGGATCTGAAAGGGAGTGTCCTTCTCACCGTCAGCAAAGCAAGACTTGGTGCTTGTCCGAGAGTTCTGTGGATGAGCCATTCTGCCAAATAACTTTGACAGTCTGCTTGAGGAACCACCCAATTATCTTCTTCTGCCACAGAGCCTCCGGGACATTCTGTTCAGACCACTGCCTGACCAACTTGTGGTCTAAGGGTTTCTTCTGCAGAAATCTTTCCACAAGGGGCAGATGATGCCTCAAGGTCAGAGATCAGTCCCTCACTTTGCAACAATAAGGACAGGAAGAATTTCTGCACCTAGTGACACTTGATGTTTGCATATTCGGGCTCTATGCACAGCTTAATGTGGCCACAGGCAAAGGTGGCCATTGGAATGTGGATTATATTAGGTGCATTTTTCATTTTTCTCTTGAGACCTGTACGTCAAATCCCTACAGATACAATTTATTTGGCCAGGTGAAATGGAAGATGGCTCAGGTAGCTGCCCCTGTGCATGAACAGGGTACGGGCCACGCCTGTTCCTTGTTCAGCAACCTAAGTGCACCTCACACCTGATGACCAAGTACTTTCCTACCTTGAAGAGAGAACTCCATTCCCATATTCCCAAGATGGACTGTGCTACTTTATGTCTGTGTGGAGAAGTTGTATCCAATTACAGATGCCCTCCCCAAAGCTCATTTTGGAGAGCATTTCCATCAAGTAGGTCATTGAGTCATACAGTACAGAAACAGGCCCCTAGGCCAACCATGTCCATGCCAGCCCTCAAGTACCAATCAATACTAACCCCACTTACCAGCACTTGGTCCATAATCTTCCATACATTGCAATTCAAGTGCTCATCTCGAAACTTAAATGCATGAGAGTTCCTGCCTTCATCACCCATGCAAGCAGTGCGATCAGATTCCAACCAATACTTGTTGGCTTTCAGTGACTTGTATACTAACACACTTAGGTCCCTTTGCACATTAATACAATCCCTCACCATTTCACAAAAACTCTGCTATTCTGATATGTGCATATATTTGCATTATGTTTAAACCTTATAAAATGATTATGAATGTACATGGAAAAGGCATTTGTACTTGAAAATATTTCCAATTTTATTTTCATTTCTTAAAGTCAAACAGTCAACAGACTATACACCCAAGCTCAATTTTGTTCTCACTGATTCCATCAATCAGCAAATACTAAGGAGACAGTAAAGAGACATGCTTGTGTTTACATTTCATCTCAAAACCTCAATGTTCCAAAGTGCTTAAGAGCCAATGTAATAGTTTTGAAGTGTTGCTACTGTTCTAATGTAGGAAACACAGTAACCAATTGCACTTACATGCTCCACAAAACAGCTATGAATAATAACATTATCAGTTTCGGTGATTTTAGTTACTTGATATTTTCCAAGACACAAGGGAAATTTTTCCTACCCCCTTTCAAAGTGTTACAATGGATTGTTTTGCATCCAGTTCAGCAAGTAAATGGGGTCCCAGTTTAATATCTCATATAAGGTATTTTTTTGCTCAAATTATTGGAGAGGACTAACCTTTGGCTGTCATATTCACCAAAGCCAAGCTCCATTCTTGCCTTCACCCATCACAGCAAGGTAAGGATGAATGAGCAAGAACTAAAACCACACTCATTAATGATGGAGGCAGATCTAAGATCATCATGAACAATCAAAATTGATCCTGGATCACCCTGGAATGCAAAGGCAATCCCAATCTCTCATATTTGTTGCAAACCTTCTTAAACCCTTCTCCCGTATCCCCAGGTAGGTCCTAGCCTTCTTGACTGCTGTTTCCCAGTTTTCTGTCAACCCACTAAGTCCAGCTCAGGATTCTAAAATTTCTTCTATTTCTCACCTATCTCCCTTCATGCCCTCTCTGAACTCACCGCACCAAGCAGACACACCTCCTTCTCCTTCATCCTTGTCTCACTAAACATGCTGATCATCAAACTTCCCTTCCTGCCTCATGTTAACTAAAACTGTTGACTGTTCTTTCTCCTCGGGTACAGTCCTCCCAATTTAAAATCTTCCTTTGTCACCCCTTGCTCAAAACAACTCAAGACTCTTCCATCCTTGCAAACAACTGTCCTTTCCTTTCCAAAGTCCTTGAACATAACACAACCACATAAACTTGTCCCATCTTACCTGCAACCCCTTGCACGTGACCCTCAGATCTGCTTCTCCCACAGTCACTAATCTCATATTGATGATTGCGGCAAAGATAATCTATGCTCATTCACCCCCTCCCAACCTTTTACCACAGTTCCTGCAGCTGTGCATTTTGCAGCTTTTACATTCCTTTGTTTGTGTTTTCTCTTTCTAACTGATCTGATTGATCCATCAACCATCTCATCCCCAAAGGCAACCCAGGTCTCATCCTATTAGAGATATTCCATTTGTCCTATCCATCCCTCCTAAACTGTCTCTAACAACTTAAAACTAAATCCCCAGTTCGGACAAAGGTCTTCAAACTGAAATATTAACTCTATTTCTCTTTCCACAGATGCTGTCTGACCTGCTGAGAGTTTCCAGCATTTTCTGTTTTTACTTCGTCATAATCATCTATCCAGGAGGATCCACACTAATCTGGTTCTTATCTATCCAGTCATCTGGGATCATCTGCAGAGAATAACTTGCAATGGCCCACACTGCTATCTCTAGTGTCCCTCAGACATTTATCCTGGACCCCTTCTTATTTCACATGTTGTTTCTTAGCAACTTCCTCAGAAAACCCAATGTCTTGTGCACTGATTACACACAGTTTTACCACACCACCACTTTGCTTGACTCCTTCGTTGCTTTGAAATCATCAGACCTCTCAGTCAGCAGAAACTTCCTTCAATTAAGAATGAAGTTCCTGTCTTCAGTTCGAGTCACAAACTACTAACAATCTTGATGCAATATATTAGGTCCCAAAATGAGCTTTGGACTTCATATTCATGGCATCACTAAGACAACCTATTTCTATCTAAGTAATAATAGCTTACAGCACCACTGCCTCAGTTCATCTGTTGCTGTAACATCTTGGATACTTCTAGAAATGACAATTCAAATACACTCCCTAGTTCTGTTCTCCATAAACTTGAGAACATCCTGCTATCATTGCCCGAACTTGCAACAAGTACCGTTCACCCATCATACCTCTGCTTGCTGATAATACATTGGCTTCTGGTTGGACAATGCAGTGACTTGAACATGCTCATTTTGGTTTTCAAATCCTTCCAGTCTTGTCCCTCCCTATCATTGTAATCTCCTCCTTCATTATAACTTTCAATATAGATGCATGCTTCAAATTCTGGCCTCTTGATCAACATTTAATTTGATTGCTTTCAGTTGGCAATTCTCTAAAGCCAAACTGATGAGGTCATGAAGCTCTAGACATGTCTAAAACCTGCTCCTCTTCATCTGTATTTTCTTTTACACACTCCTCAAAACCTAGCTCTTTGATATAACACTTGGCTCAGTAACAGTATTTGTTTTATAATGCTCCTCTGAAGTACTTTAGAACACTGCATGCTCTAATTAAACATTTATTTGTTGTAACCTCCAATTATTAACACACTGCATCATGCAAAAACTTGTCTTCCAATTACTGACATCACTGGGCACAAACAGATGACAAGGAATTTCATTCTTGTGGGTTATGAGAGATGACCTCTAGGTTGGTGATGAAGTATATTTTTGGTTCAGAGATTTTGTGAATGTCATATAACTTAATGACTTACTTTCATGTTCAACATTAATCGTTATGCATTTAACCAAGTAATACTTAATATGATAGGACTTACACTTGGATGTCCATCTCGAAGCAGCTTGTGAAATACATGACAAAATTTCCAACAAAGGACTGCGTTGCTGGACAGTGGCAACCGGTTCACTACTGACCAGAAGGTGTGGGCACCCTTTTCATGATGTGTACCCAGAATGCATGGTGCAGAAACAGGTTAAGGAAATTATTACCAATGCAGACACATTTTTAATAGAAACCTGCATATAAACAGATGTGATCAGTTCTGGGTTCTAGAGTTTAATTAGCTTCATATCATGGATTGCAATGAATTGTTCTTGTGACTGTTATGAAACTCCATGGTATGGCGAATAAACGGAACGGAAATCACTCTTGGATACCAGATTAAAAAAAAGTGCTCATGATCTAAAATCAAAACAGGAAATTGACAGCAATTCATTTGGCATCTGAAAAAGAAAGATTAAAACTTTAGATTCTGATATAAAAAAATGTTACGGCTAGGGTACTTTATCTTTCAGTACCATTTGACCATTTTTCCAACACATGTCTATTTTTAAATTTATATATTCTTTTAAGTTTTTCCTGCAGATCAGCTGAAAAAAGTGCACAACTGAGAAAATTCTAGCAGAGCTGTGGTGTCTTGTGAATGGTAAAATATCCGGCTTCCCCTAAATGAATGCTCCCCTTTCAGCAAGACAGGACAAGCCTCATCCAAAGCTGGTCATTGGTCATAATTTGGACATCCTTGAGCTAGGCAAATAAATTTTCCAAGCCAGAAACTGAAGCATACTATGGCAACCTGGGTTTACATCTGGCCTCAGAAACACACTGCCTGAGGGGGTGGTGGAGGCATTCAAGTAGTATCTAGATACAAAGTCCAAAACAACAGATTACTTCCATTGATTTTTCTCCCCCAAATTTGTTTTTCCACGCATGTTAACTTCTTTAATTTCCTTCACAACCAAGACTTAACTTCAGGTTCAAAATTTTAAAAGCCCATCAGCCTTGACAGTACTAATGTCAGGCACTCAGTGTTTGCCTTGATGTTCCTCACAAGGAAAAAAAAATAGGTGGTAAATTACCTTTCTAATATTTATGCAGAAGATAACATAAGGTGTGTTTGTCAGGTGCTGAACAAATTGTGCCCAGGTTTAAAGCTCCCACTTTAATAAACTTGCCAGCCTCAAGTCAAATATCTACTTTCCTCATCAACCCCCTTCCTTCCTTCCTTCCCTTGGAGCTAAATATCCAAACCAGAGGAAAAAGTAACCAGAGGAACCAACAGCTACAAAAATACACATAAATGATAACCTGTTTTGGAAGAGGACAGAAGGACAAAGGAATCGTCCCCCAACAGGTTCTCTTTCCAACAAAAATGGAAATGTAAGCCAGGAAAGTGATTTGAAAATCCATATTTCACAGGAAAGTGAAAATGATACAAGTGATCCAATAAGTTTTGGATATTCAATTCCTTCAGTAAAATGAGCTACTTAAACAGCTGCTATTAGTTCACAGTGCAGTGTAATAATCTAGCACTCATTCAAGAGTTTCTTAATTAATGGCACAATCATCAAACAGATGAGATGTAGAATGATTAACCTGTTGTGTAATACACAGTTGTTATTTCTCACACTGGGGATCTGGGCGTAACATTTAAGGAATGTATTTGTTCCCGAATTAAGTTACTCTGATTACAAAAATGTTGGTTACAATAGAGCCCAAGGTTGAATTCTACATTGTTAAACTTTGGAGAAAGTGCTAAAAAAAAACACATACAAACATACAAAGCAATTTTTATGTGGTATTTCCCAGCCTTTGTCTCTAGGTAAACGCAAGCTGCACTTGGGATAAACACAGAAAGTCGATTATTCTGGTTCTTTTCCCCTCCCCGACACACTAATCTCAACCAAAAGCCTAGACTGTTAGTATCATGCTGCTCACATGTGATTCTGCTCATCCAGCACATACCAAAAGTTACCAGGTACAGCCAGGAACTCCAACCCTAAGCTATTTTCTCCACACTAGCCCAGAAGTTCATGAATTCTTTCTGCGCTCCCAGCCCCCTTTGAACAATTCCTTAAGTCTGGATTTTCATTGCACAGGGAAGTACCTGTTTTAGAACTTTATTAATTATACAGGACTATAATAGCCGCGTAGGGCCAGCAAAGTCTCTTCACATCCAACTAACTATTCTCCGTTTCTGATATTCATTATATGGGCAAATATGATTGCGAGAGTCTCATACAATAACTGAGCAACAAAATAATGTTAAGCAAAAAATAAAGTTGTGTCTCCAATAAAGTGGTGTTGTCTCGATCAATGGGAGAACATTTTACCCCATATGAAAATAGTGGCACGTGATATTTGATGTCAACCTGAGCCATGTGACTGAACAGAAAGACCCTTGGTTTAATCTCTAACCTGAAGCGTAGATTGTGACTTAGTACAGAAAACCCCAAGAGGTAACCAAAACAGACCCAAAGACTTGCACTCTTCACTAACCTGCTGATGTACCTTTTCTAATCAAATCAGCTGTGCTGTCAGAATCAATCGCCCCGGCTTCCCAAAGGAAATGGGTGGGGAAACTTATACTAAGAATAGAAAAGCTGAGTTCGAACACCTGCTCACCACCAGGAGACTCTTGCCAGAAAACGTGTTTGTGCTGACATCAGGCCACGACAGGGTTGGATGATGTCGCACTGTGGAATGATAAATTTGGGCAAGGAACCAGAGACCAATAGGCAAATTATACATACAAGGGAGCAGAGAAAACAAAATACAACACTCCCAGTTTCGAACTGCATGATAGTATGCCAAAAGTCTAGTCAAGAAGCAGAGGCACACACTGTTCCCATGTAAGGCATTGACCACCACCAATCTCGCAAATGCACCTGCAAATTGTGCACTCACAATTTCCACACTGGCTGATGTGTCTAAGCACGGGGCGTGCAACCCAGAAAACCTTGCCACCCAGCATCAACACATTGAAAACATCTGATGGAGAATCAGGAAACCACAGTCCGTACACTCAGAGCCCAGTCAGTGGGAAACAAACACAGCCCGAATAAGGCTTCCTTTTGTGCTCTCTCCAACTCCACCCAAAAGAAAGGATATTTCTGGCATGTTTTTCCTTCACAGCAACTTCCTGTGCGTTAATAGCCTTATTGATGCTGACGCTCTGCAAAAAATAAAAGAGAAAGGGAGATCAAATCTTTCTCAAAGCATGAATACCAGTTAAATAATTAAAAATAGAGCAGCAGAACAACATGGATGCTAGAAGTGAGAACAGAAAACAGCATTAATGCTTTGGGTCGATGATCTTTCATCGATTCTGAAGTAAAACCATTGATCTGAAACATCAACTCGTGTTTCTCTTTCCATGATGCGACTTTATTAGCTGAGCATTTCCAACATTGCCTGCATAAAAAAATTATGTGTTATTGCAAATTTTATTTCTATTTGTCATGCAGTCATGAAATCATTACAGCGTGGCAGTCTTTGGCCCATCAGGTTTACGGAGCTCTCTGTAGAACAGTCCATACTGTCCCATCCACCAACACTGTCCCTGAAAGACATTTTTCTGAAAGAAAGTTGATATGATTCAAGTGTCCATCGGTTACTTTTAAATTCATTAATCGTCTCTACTTCCACTACCCTTGTAACACAAGCTCTGGACATAACTACTCACTGTGTAAACATCAACTCCCTCTTTCCCTTACCCCAACTTAAATTTCTTAGCCTTAATCTTTGTACCATGAACTAATCAGAACAGCTTCCTTAACCTACACGAGTCAAATTCACCCAAATGACTTTAGACCACACAAAGACTTAATCCCTGTGCCTTTTTGGCAAGCCTGGTGATCCTTGGGATGTGGGGTGTATGATCCAACTATCTGGGTTATACTCCCAATACCCCAGTGGAAGACAGTTTGGAAGCATTATTTCTATGCAATGAACAGCAACTGCTGGAGAAAGCGGCCAGTATCTCCTTTACCCAATTCTGTTTGCCAAAAGAGTACAGGACCATGCCATCCTTGTAGTATTACAAATAAAATAAGAAAAGATATCTTTATTAGTCACATGTACATCGAAACACACAGTAAAATACATCTTTTTGCATACTGTTCTGGCGGCAGCCTGCAAGTGTCGCCACGCTTCTGGTGCCAACATAGCATGCCCACAACTTCCTAACCCATACGTCTTTGGAATGTGGGAGGAAACCCACGCAGAGACGGAGAGAACGTACAAACTCCTTACAGACAGCGGCCGGATTTGAACCCGGGTTGCTGGCGCTGTAAAGCGTTACGCTAACCGCTACACTACCGTGCGTGCCCTCTTACTAGGGTGCTCCACAGACTGAACTGTTTTATATTGTCATTGTAATTTTCACAATGTCTTGGATAGAGTTGATGGAAGAACCCAGACCAGGAACTGTGGCCATAAATGCAAGCGGTAGTGTGGGCGAGGGAAAGACATGTACTCAACAGAAGCTGTCTCTCCATTCGTGTTCATTATGGGGAGGAAATGAGCACTCAAGGTACAAAATGATCAAGAGTGGTTTGGCCACGTTACCGAACTACAACTACAGCTAGGACTAATAACATACTGCTCAGAAAACAGATAGGGACAAGATTAAAGCTACATCCTGTCGAGGCACCTCAGGAATAAGTAGAGGACTGAAATAATATGCCTATGAAGGGGCAAGAGAAATAGAGGTGTTAGAACCTTTTCAATAAACAACTTTAAAATAGTCTGTATACTGTGTAGAAGAAGTCTGCCGAGATACAAAAATAAATTAAGCCTGGAATAAACCTTAGCGGTATAAACTATTCAATTTCAAATGTCATCAGAAGTAATCCAAGCCTTTGGGCAAAAGCCAGGCTGAAAAAGGATTTTCTTTGCAAAAGAACACCTGAGAGTCAGTGACAACGATCCCCAAAGTAATGACCGCACTTTTATATGTAAATAGTCCAATCCCCACATCACCATTGGCAGTGATGAGCCAGCCACAATGAAGAAGTGATAGCATGTAAACTACTAGATACACTAAGCTAATTCAGTGCGCACTGTGCTTTTGTTGCAATGCAACGTTGCAGCATTATATAGGCAAAATAGTTGATTCTGAGTTCAGTATCCAAGTCCCAGATCTTTCCATGGTCTGCATCATGATTTAGTGTGAACAGAGTATTGGTATTGGTTTATTATTGTCACTTGTACAGTGAAAAACTTGTCTTGCATACCGATCGTACAGGTCAATTCATTACACAGTGCAGTTACATTGAATTAGTACAGAGTGCATTGAGGTAATACAGGTAAAAACAATAACAGTACAGAGTAAAGTGTCACAGCTACAGAGGAAGTGTAGTGCAATAAGGTGCAAGGTCACAACAAGGTAAATCGTGAGGTCAGAGTCCACCTCATCATATAAGGGAACCGTTCAATAGTCTATCACAGTGGGATAGAAGCTGTCAAGTGCAGGAAGGTCTATTAAGATACAAACATGAACTAAACCCATGACAAACCTTGGTGGTGGCAGGTACGAGTCATTCCCCACTACAGGAAGGACACAGCTGAGCAAAGTCACCGGCGCTTTCAATGGCAATCACCTGAGGGTCAGTCACATGACCCCACGTGTCAAGTGGTGTGGAGTGTGCCACATGGGCACAGTGCGACAGGCTCATTGGTCCACAGCGAGTGACAAGTTGCAACAGCAAAATATTGGTGAGTAACAGGCTGACAGCCAATCAAATGATCAACCCATGGTGTTTCAACTATCAAGACAATGACAAACAATCATACGGTATTCTTTTTACGAACACAAATAATGGATCATTAATGAGATAAAGATAAATAAAAACACTTGGGGGGAGGGGAAATACTGAGGGAGAATGGACTCAAGGAATCAGAAGTCAATTTGACACCAGAGAAGGTAACTTGACGCAATGATGTGGACTTGACTGTAAAGAAATAGAAAATTTTACATGGCATGAAGTAACCTGTCTTCCACTTAACACAGCTAGCCAAAAACATTCTTTAAACGTGATTTAATGAGCAACAGACATAGATTGGGCTCCACCAAAAGATTTTTAGTAAAACCAGCTTCAATAAAGCAACAGATTCCACAGAGACTGAGAATTACGGTCAATACGGAGGTGCTACCATCCTGATTGCCAATAAGGGAAAGACATACATGAAATTAGTCCCTTGATTGGCAAGAGTACCATCAAAAAGGTCACAGTATTCATTCCCAGATGGTACTGTAATAGCTGATCTCGGTTGGAGCAGCACATGATCTGCTAAAATTGGCCCCATGACCCCTGGGTTAAGGTGAGGAGGTGGAAGGCGGAATGGGTGAAAATCAGCTACGGTTCTCGCTCCCAGTTAGGACTGGTTAAGCGGCAATTTCATCTGCCATCTGGACTTCTATTCAAAATTGAACCAAAGAAGCAGAGACATCAGCAGATAGATATAAACTAAATTGAGCTCAGCAGAAACTAAATAGAGTGACAGATGGTTGGGGTGGGAATGGGTCGGGAAGAGCTGGGACAAGGAAGAGGGGGAGAACAGGTTCAATCCTCAGGTGCTGTCAGTGTCTGCACGTACTCCCTGTGACTGCATGAGTTTTCCCTAGGTTCCCCAATTTCCTCTCATATCCCAACAATGTGCTGGTTGGTAGGTAGATGGTAGGAGAATCAGGATGGGATCGCCAGGGAATAGGTTGGAGGAAATTAAGTGGAATTGATGGGATTGCTTTGCAAGCCAGCAAAGACACAATGAATCAAGTGACCTCCTTCTATAGAGTTATGCAGCACAGAAACAGGCCCCTCGGTCCTACTATGTCATAAGAAAATGTGAAAATAGTTTTAAGATTAAACTATCCTCCTCACAAAGTTTCAGCTGTGCTTAGGGTGAGTAAAAATGGAACAGGTTCAGTCCTCACTCACTTCCAATGCCTTTTTGATCACAAAGTGATGTTTGAATTTTGGTCAACTAGGTGTAATTTTAATAAAGCATCAGTACGTCGTTTGTACACAAATATAGAGGCTGCTGAGTTCACCAATATTCGTGCAGAGGTAGTGCTGAGGCTCCCTCTCTGACAGACTTGGAGAGAGGGCAAACCTAGGGTCACAACTCAAAACTATCAAGCATTTTAACAGGTTTATAAAATACCTGTGATGTTCAGGCACACGATCTACTAAAAGTTATTTAAGTGATAAAAGCAATAACATTTAATTTGAAAATTAAAACATTTAAATAGAGTTAAGATCAAAACATGAAGACAATTTGAAATAATTAACATCAAACCAAAGAAATGTAACATTAAAACATTACTTACTATCCCTTGTACCTGCTGACTTGCAGGCCTAAAACACCCTTTAAAATCAATGGTGTCTCCAATCCTCTAACAGATCATCCCTGGCATGGTTTCAGAGCATCAAACCTTTGGCATAATGCCTGGGAATCCCAGCAAGATTAGACTCTGCCACTGGATTCTACACGAAGTCCATCAGTAGAGCACAGAGACAGACACAGTGCCATCTGTCACTTTGAAGTGTCAGACTGCAGTTTTTGGCAGCACATACACAGCGGAAAGGCAGCATTCCAACTGGAACCACTCACCACAGCCAGCACGATTTGCCCCATTATGAACAGGAAATCACCAGAATTTCCCCAATATGTGTCCTAAGACGACAAGACTCCACAACAATTTCTGACAGTTGGACAAAAGGCATGGACTTGCTGGTGTTGGAGACAACTACAGAATCATTAACTAGTTGCCTGTTAAGGAGGAAAGAAGGGTGGTAATTGGCTGACACCACAGTAGGTCGATTAATTGTGGGATCAAATGGAGAAAGTTATTACCGATTTCGGTTCCCGACAGAAGGTCATCAACCTGAAATGTCAAATCTGTCTCTCTGCACAGTTGCTACCTGACCTGTTGAGTATTTCCAGCATCTTCTGTCCTTATTTCAGATTTCCAGTCTTTATAGTATTTTACTTTTGGCTTCAATACTTTAGGGACTAGGAGTCAGAGCAGGATGCAAAATCAATTCGGGCCAAGTTTGGTCTCCTCAGATACGTTAGCTTCAGAGATCGAAGCTGTGGAACAAAGGGCTTAATTATAAAGGGAAGGTAAAAGTGACTACCCTTAGCATCAAAGCAGCATTTGTCTGAGTGTAGCATCAAGGAGCCCAAGTAAAACTGAAGTCAATGGGAATTAAAGGAGAAACTTTCTAATGATGAAGTTGCACCTGGCAAACTGAGATGCTTGTGGTCAATGGAGGCTAATCATCTCAGCAACAGGACAAGCCATCTTTTGGGCTTTGTTAGTAATGTTCACTCAACCATTAAGGTCAGAAGTGGAAATGCTCACTAATGATTTCCCAACAGCCATTTGCAGCTACTTAGAAAATGTAGTCATCCAGGAGCAAAATCGGAACAACATTCAGAAATCAGCTCATAAATAGCAGTAACAGTCATACCAGGCAGTGACCATTTCCCAGTGAATCCAACCATCTGTCTGAGACCTTCTTCAAACAATGACGTGATTTAATTCTCCACTGTTGACCAAAACTTAACTGGATCAGCCACAAATATTGTAGCTACAATTCAGGTAAGGTTCAATATTCAATTCATTTTCTAAAGCCTTTCCACCATTTACAAGGCTAATGTTAGGTGAATGACGCAACACTCTTCATTTACACAAGTAAAGTGCAGCTCTAATAATTGTCAACCAGCTCAGTAGTATTCTGGACAAAGCAGCCCACTTGACTAATATACCATCCACCATCTTAACCACTCACATCCTTCAACACCACCACTGATATTGTTATTGGTTTATTATTGTCACTTGTACCGAGGTACAGTGAAAAACTTGTCTTGCATACCAATCGTACAGGTCATTTCATTACACAGTGCAGTTACATTGAGTTAGTACAGAGTGCATTGATGTAGTCCAGGCAAAAACAATAACAGTAGAGTAAGGTGTCACAGCTACAGAGAAAGTGCAGTGCAATAAGGTGCAAGTTCACAAGGTAGATTGAGAGGTCATGGTCCATCTCATCATATAAAGTCTCATTGTTCAACAGTCTTATCACAGTGGGGTAGAAGCTGTCCTTAAGTCTGGTGGTATGTGCCCTCAGGCTCCTGAGGATGGTAACTCACCAAAGTTTCATCAACAGCACCTCAAAAACCTGCAAACTTTAAATGGACATCCAGATGGCCAATGCCAGGACGCAAAAGGTTACACCATCACCAGTGAGTTCCCGAGTTACAAATCATGCTGCCATGGGAATATATAGGTGCTTTAAAATCATGGTACTCCCTCCTTCACCACATTACAGAAATACCTTTCATAAACATCTCCAGCAATTCAAGTGGCTCACTGCCAGCTTCTGTACATCCATTAGTAATGGACTATAAATTTTGGTCATGCCATCAATGCCCAAAACCTGCAAAATAATAAAAAGATGGCCAGTTCAACTACCATGAAATGATGAACACTCAGTGAAGACACATTTAGATATGCTCCTCTCATCTCATCAACCCTATGGTATGGTTTAGACTTGTGCAAAAATATTCAAGCTAGATACAGTGGCTATTCTCGCATAAGAATCCACATCCCATTGTGAAGTTTACCTTTTGGCAGCAAAAGACAGACAAATTTGGAAAGGAGAGAAGACATTTTAGAAATGTACAATGGTGTTGGCTGACAAAGCTGGAATGGTTCTACTCACACTGTACAAATACCAAGAGATCCAATTAGTTATAATGAAAATTGGCACAGGAAAGAATTAATCTAGAAAAGATTGCAATAAAATATTTATTGAATACCAAGTTCTAAATTATTTATAAAACAAATTCACCACATTTTGTTTTAATGTTGACTGGACTCATAAAAGTAGCCTGGCGCAACATTCCATGGTCTACAAAACATCCCTCTCCCTTCTCTGGATGAGACCACAGCTTGCATGCTACTGAGAAGCAGATACAAGATGGAGAAGGATTTTCGAGCGCTGCCAAATTTGAGAAAGATGGTCCGCAGTGAATCAAAGTCTCTTGAAAATCAAAAAAAAACATTTGCATAGTGACTGATGGTGCTCTGTGTTTCTATTGAATTGATACCCAGTGAAAATCTCCATTTTACTTCTAGATGGATTTTCACACTTCAGCCACTGGGAGGAGGCAGTTGTGGATGACCCATGTGCTGACTTTCCCTGTGGCAGACAATACGGATGAAGGTCTTGACAAGCACAGGGATGGTGAAAATCACAATTCAAAACCCAGTTCTTTTTCTATACACATACTGATTTACCTTTTGAAGTCTGTTTCTGGTAAACCATTCCATGTATAGCAATTTAATACACAGTTATATCTTCATGTTCTTTTGATAGTTATCTTCAATTGCATCCTCTAGCTAAATGTGCAAATAAAGTGGAAACTCTTATCCACTTTACCTTCTTTGTTGTGATATTTTATTCAGCCCTTCAATCCACAAAACATAAGTGAATTTCTTGTGCACCTTGTACACATTGAACATACAGTGCACAAATCCAAACTGAATATTCAAATTCAACCACAACCAGTGACTTTTGTAGACTTAGAACTGCTTTTATACTTAATATGTCTGATTAATTTAATTGAATGTTGAAGGGGTGGCTAAGAGAGTCAACGAGGATAGTGAAATTTGATTGCAGTAAGGCCTTTGACAAAGTCCCACATGGGAGGCAGGTCCAAAAGCTAACAGCACATGAGAACCAATACAATTTATCAAATTGGATCTGAAATTGACTGCATGACAGCAGGAAAGGATGATGGCCAACGGTTGTTTTTGCAATTGGAAGCCCATGACCAGAGGTTTACAGCGGGGATTGGTGCTGGGACGCTTACAGGTTATTATATATAAACAGTCTGGATGTGAATATGCGAGGTCTGATTATTAAGTTTGCAGATGACATGAAGAGCGATGGTGGTGTTGATCATGAGAGAGTAGTTTTCAGTTACAGAATGATAGTGATGATTTGTTGAGAAGGGCAAAGAAACAGCTGATGGAATATAATTCTGTAAAGTGCCAGGCTTTACATTTTGTGCTCACTTATAGGATATACACAATGAATAGAAAGACCCAAGGAGATTCTGAGGAACAGAGTTGACCTTGATGTTTATGTCCCTCAAGGATCCCTGACAGCAGTTACAGTAAGGTGGTTAAGAAGGCCAACGGGATACTTGCCTTCATTAACCAAGGCATGTAGGAGCAGGGAAGTTATGGTACAACTATATACTGTAGAACAATAGTAAGGTTACAGCTGGAGTACTATGTGCCTTATAGGAAGGATGTGATTACACTGTAGAGTGTGTAGAGGAGATTCACCAATAGACGTGTTCTGGGATGGAGTGTTTCAGTTAGAAGATACTGGAGAGGCTGGGTTGGTTTTCCCTGGAGAAAAGAAAGCTGAAGGGAAATTTGATTGAGCAAAACAAAATTATGAGAGGCATAAATAAAGTACATGGTGAGAAACTTTTCACCTTGGCAGAAATATCTGTCATAAGAATACATAGGTTTAAGGTAGGAAGTTTAGGAGATTTCAGGAAGAGTGGCTGAAACCTGAATGCACTACCTCAGAGGACAATGGAGGCTGTTACTCTCACAACAAGCGGGTATTTGGATGAGTATTTGAAACACCATGGGATAGAAAGCTGCACGCCAAGAACAAGAAAATGGGATTTGTATAGATAAGTAGCTAATGGGCAGTATGAACACGGTGAGCCGAAGGGCCTGTTTCTGTGAAGTATGACTGCAATATGATGTATATTCTCAGCTTCTCTTCTTACGTTTAAACTTCAAGTACTCAAACAAATCTCCACACCCTATAAATGTTTTACTTGTTGATATAAATGTTTTCTCTTTCTTTCTCCCAAAGTATTTCACATCACGTTGCTCCATGTGACATTTCATAGGGCTTTACCTGCTCAATTGTCCATATTCTACTGAAATCAACTTGGTTATCTGAACAGTTAAACATTCTCCCTTCTTTGGTTCATTTTTAAATGACTTGCGCAGTTAGTGAATCAAATCTAAATCACAATCCTTCAGGCTTTCTGTGGTAAGTTCATTACTCCGTTAAATTCAATTTAATATTGTTAATTCCTTGTCAAATGGAAAACAAAGGATGTCATTCCATTCATTTTAACAAAGTAATCTTACTTCATATACCAACAAACGCGACAATTAAGCAGTCATAACTGTAACTGTCCCTGATGGCTCTTCTTCGGCACTCCCTCAGGATCGAGGATAACTTACTACTATTTCTTCTCCGAGCTTGTGGACGCTTGAGATGATTAGCGAGGTCAGTGTGGAAATCACAGCCTCCCACAGGAAGTGGTGGAGCGGGGTGGGCAGTTTGTAGGATGGGATGGGTAGCTTGCCAGACATGCCAGCTTGCAGTACATCACAAGACAGACAGGGCAATTCAGAACCAGCACAGTCAACCAAACAATCTACATGTCCACCAGGAGCTTTGAGTGTACAGCCAACAGGAGGCCAGGGCTCCAGGAACATCCCCATTTTCAACAATGGCAGGGCAAGAGTGAATGATTCATCTTGGCTTCCTCCCAAGTTCCCAACCCTCACAGAAGAGTCTTCAGTTAATTCAACTTACTCCACATTATATCAAGATATAACAAAGGCTATGGGACCATACAACATTGTAGCTGTGATACTTAGTGCTCTACTCCAGAACGAGCCATGCCTCAAGCAAGGTTGCAACACTGGCATCTACTCAATAATGTGGAAAATTGCTCATGTTTGTCACACTCACCAAAAGCAGGATAATACAAGCTGGTGAATTACACCCAATCAGTTCAATCATCAGCAAAGTGGTCGAAGGTGTCCTCAATGGTACTATTAAATGGCATGCATCCAACAATAACCTGCTCAACAACATCCAGTTTGTACATCGCCAAGATTAATCAGCTCCTGATCACAAGGTGGCTTTGATTCAAACATGGACCAAAAGAGCTGAATTCCAGAGGTTAGGCAAGAGCATCAAGGTAACATGTGACCAAGAGTGATGTCAAAGAGCCCTGGTAAAACACATCAATATGTATCTTGTGGAAAAGCACTCCAGCAGTTGGAATCATACTTAAACAAATGAAGATGGTTGTGGTTGTTGGAAGTCAGTCATCCTCCTTTCAGGACATCATTCCTCAGCGCAGTGTCCTCAGTACGCCATCTTCAGCAGCTTCATCAATGACCCTCCTTCCATCATAAAGCCAGAAGTGGGGATGATCACCAATGATTTCACAATATTCAGTTCCATTTACAACTCTTCAGCAAATGAAGCAGTCCACATCTGCTTAGAAACCATAGAACAATACAGCACAATACAGGCCCTTCGGCCCACCATGCTGTGCCGACCTTCAAACCACACCTAAGACTATCTAACCCCTTCCTCCCAAATATCCCTCTATCTTAAATTCCTCCATATGCTTGTCTAACAATCTCTTGAACTTGACCAATGTATCAGCCTCCACCACCACCACCCCAGGCAGCACATTCCATGCACCAACCACTCTCTGGAGCAACTCCAGACAACATTCAGGCATAGACTGATAAGTGGCAAGTGACATTCTTGCCACAAACACACCAAGGAACAACTCATTTAAGAGGGTATAACTACCTATCCTTTGATATTCAATGGTATCACCAAGCCTCCCACCATCAATGTGCTCAGGATCATCACTGATGAGAAACTCAACGGGACAGGTAGATAAACACTGTGGCTACAAGAGGTCCGAGGGCAGACTTCCTGGGGTGAGTGACTCACATCCCCATCATCCAGAAAGCAAAAGTCAAGAGCGTCATGGAATATTGTTCATTTGCCTAGATGAGTGTAGCTTCAACTGTACGCTCAAGAAGCTGAACACCATCCAGGATCAAACAGTCAGCTTGACTGGCACTCTATCCACCCCAAACCTTCACTCCCTCCATCACGAGTGCGGTGTTTGCAGTGTGTACCTCCTACAAAAAAAAGACTACAATTAATCACTTAGGCCACTGCAAAATCACTTTCCAGACAAACAATCTCTACTACCAAGAAAGTCAATGGTCTGAGACATATTGGACCACCACCAATTGCCCATTTGCCTCCAAGTCACAGATTAATCTGATATGGAGATACATCACTGTCTTATTATCACTGCTGGATGCAAATCCTGAAACCCCCTTCCCAACGGCAATGTGGGAGTAACTTCATCACAAGGACTAGTGGTTCAAGTCAGTTCCTCACCAGCTTCAAAAGAAATTAGGGATGTGTAGTAAGTGCTGGCTTCCCACTGACACCCAGATCCTGAAAAATGAATGTTGGCTTAAAATTAAATTAAGCAATAGGAGAAGAAGCCTCTGAGAATAAGCTCCTTTCTCAGAAGAACACTGATTACATTTCCATAATCTGCCAGGATGAAGTTTGAATTCCAGATCTTTGTTTGCCAGTCCAGAACTGTATCCACCATGCTAACATTCCCGAGTACAGTGAGAAGGAACAATAGTGAAAACCTTGTGTTTCCCGTGGTCGAGGAGCTCAGAATTAGGGTCAAGGGTCCAAGATTAAACATCTGGATTGCAGATGAAGAGCATTTGATATGTTTTTACTTTTGAAACACAGGGTTAGGAGCTCCTACTCACAAATGAAAAGAGAAACGTGGTTCCCAGTGGACCAAAGCTAGCAATTGGGTATCATGCTTTTGGATTAAGTTATTGCTTCATAAATTTGTCATGTTAAAAGCATCAGCCCAAATTTTGAAGTTAGCAACAGACACTAGTTGTCACCAACCTGGAATAAATTTGTTCATATAGATCAAGAAATGTCTGTTGGACCAGTTTTCCCCTTCTTTAATGCTACTCGCAGTCTGTCACATACTACAGAGGACAAATGGCATTGAAGAACACTGACGTCATCAGACTTGAAGAATTCTCAAAGGTCACAGACCAGGAAAGAAAATTCATCCCTTCGAATTAACTTTTCATTCATTTTACAGAAAGCCAAATAGTTTGGACATATTTCCTTGATTAAGGTAGAAACTGGAAAAAAGCATACGGTAGAAGATATTTTAAAAATTTAAGGCATATTTATCAGAGACTGAAGGGAATAATGGTTCATACACAAAATTAGTTTCTAAGGATCAGATCGGTTATTCAGCAATAAAGACAATGTTGAGTTTATTGTCATATGTACAAATACACGTAGTAGTATCCAGATGAGCACTTGAATTGCCAAGGTAGTAAAGGTTATGAGATTAATACAGATGAGTACTTGATAGTCGACATAAACATGGTAGACAGAAGAGCCTATTTCTGTGCTGTATGATTCTATGATTTTATTGAAAATAAACACTAATGTCAAAGCACTAATTCTTATCAATTTCCATTAGAAAATTACAAAGCCCCAGTGTAATGGAGGAGCAAGACTTTACTAACAGTAACCTGTGTTTAACTGCACATGAAAATACCATAAATTGCTTTCAGTTTTAAAGCTACTTTGGCGAGTACTGATTATTTCATTGAGATTCCAACAGCAAACTTTGGACATTTATCTTCAGTTATCTCCATTCTTTAAGCCTGTACCAAACCATTTGTAACCAACTTCTATATTCATAGCATCATCTTTGTTTGCCTGGATTCAGCCCATCTGATGTTGAAACCCTCATCCAATCATCTAATATGGCAAGACTCAACCAATCCAAAGCTCCTCAGGCTGGATCCCGAACATGACCTTACTAAAACCTCTACCACTTGATCCTAACTTGCAACAAGTTTCATTCATTATCATCCCTTTGCTTATTGACCAATATTTGGCTCCTGGTCTACCGACCTGTGAATATTCAATATTCTCAAGTTCACATTCAAATCCACTGTAGTCTTGTCACTCGCTATCCCTGTAACCTCCAGATTTTCAACCCTACCTTCAGCTCCAACCATCCCAAACTGTTCTCCTGGGCATCTCCAACTTCTTTGTGGGCGGCACAGTCGCACAGCTAATGGAGCCATTGCCTCAAAGTGCCAGAGACCCAAGTTCAATCTTGGCCTCCGGTGCCGTCTATGTGAAGTTTGCACATTCTTCCTTTGATCATGTGGGTTTACGCCCTGTGCTCCAGTTGCCCTCTACATCCCATAAACATGTAAATCGCCCCTGTGTGTAGGTTAGTGGTAGAATTCAAGGGGAATTGATGAGAATGACAATAAATAAAAATGGGGATTAACGTAGGATTAGTGTAAGTGTGTGGGGTCAGTGCAGATTCTATGGGCTAAGGGATCTTTTGCACGACTCTGTGACTTCTTTACACCCACCATTACAGAGCATACCTTACACTGTTTTATAACTTACTTATTTAACTAAGTTTTTAATTATCAATCCTAATATCCTCTTTCCTGATTTGGTTCAATCTTACACTGATTATACACCCATGGACCATTTAGAGGAGTTTTTTGCATTAAGTTGTACTTATGGGTATGTGCATGTGTGTACCTGTGTGTGCACTTTCACATTTGGTCCTTAATTACTACAGATCAAGATGTTGGAAGACTGTGACTTGCTTATTTATCCAACACCAGCTCTCAACCTCATGGAAGGACATTAACATTTATTTATAATGCATTTCTGTTCTAAGCACAATGCTGACAAAACATTAATTTCTATGGCCACTTTCCTGTTATCTTCCTGAGCTTCTGGACACATTTAAAATTATTTACAGATGAATTTCATTCTGAGTATATAAAGTTGCCAATGTTATTTGAGCAACAGATAGTAGGTCCAAATAAAGATTGTATCTGAAGCAATTCGAGCACATTAATTGGCTTGTTTTCTTGTGTTTGCTGACTGCTAATGTTTTTCTCTCTGTTGGCTGTTCAAATATAGGAACTAATTGTCTACTTTCAGAGCTATGATTGCTTTGTGGCTGTTGCTGATGTGAAACATCTATTTCCAGGCATGGCATAGGGACAGTGCAGATTTTCGGGCAAGAGATTGGAGGAAAAACATTTTAAGCATAGTTATGATCTGCAATTCATTGCCTACAAGGGTGAGAGAAACAGAGTCAATCAGGCTTTCAAACATGACTTGCACAAACACTAGAGAATGATTTGCAGTGCAATGGTTTAGAAAAAAAATAACAGGGTGAGCATTCAATGGCATTGCTAATGGGAGCTAGCAGGGACTCAATGAGCTAAATGGCCTCCCTCTATGTCAATACGATCCTGTGACCATCTCCCTCTTCAACACCACGAGAAGTACAATATGCACAACTGAGGCATTTGCAACCCTGTTCAGCCACATCTGAAGATCCATTGCAACCTCCTCCTAAGATATCCTGTGGCAGCCTTCAACCGTTACAATTTAGTCAGCATGATATCAAAAATATCCGAGATCTTTGGATCTTGCATGGGACATAGGTCCTATCAACAACCCAGGCATAGTTCGGAAAATATTTTCCAGGATGAGCTGCAACTCCAGACAAACTGCTGCAGCATAACTACAACACAGGCATCTATCCTAGAAAGTACTAATTGCTCCACTATTGCAAGGTTTGCCAACATATTGCACGGGAATTCCCATATCAGAAAAAAAACACCATCAGTTTGAGATTAACCCAAGGGACAATTTTCCAATGGCGAGCTTGGGGTTGTGGCACAACAATGATTTAAAAAAAGGTGCAGCTGGTGATGTCATCACTTCAGTTGACCCGAGCCATCTGCCACATGGTGACTGGGAGCAGTTTTGACAAAGCTGATGCTGAAGACTTAAAGAATAAAAGCCCAACTCTCCCCACTGTCTGCCTGCATGCCCAATGTGGCCCTGGTACCAAGGACCAGTCTGGACCTCTGGCACATTCCGCAATTTCAAAGTGCTCTTTTGATGAGCTGGTAAAAGCAGAATGAATTGCAAGATCTTTTGAATTACCATCTGTGCCACAAGATCCCTCCCTGATTTTATTCTTATTAGAGACAGGCACACGTACATAAACATGGGAGATTCCTAAATGACACATTACATGGAGGACAGTGATTTTTGAGAGTGGAGAGCTAGAAAATGATTCAAGCTTCTTGACTTTGGAGAGTGAGAAACGTTTGCCCTCAGAGATTAATGCGAGAACAGCACGCATTATGGAAAAAAATTAGGTTTGATGCATAGCAAGCAGTTTGAAAAAAGTTTGATTTATTTTTTTCAGAATTGTCTGAAATGTTTCCTTAAGAGTTTTAACGCTCAGATTTCACAAATTAGGAAGCAGCAAATCCTTTCTTTGTCATTATTCACTTATTTGGTGTCACTTTGTTAAAGGAGACAGCTTGGCCCTCAGGACTCTGCTGCTCCCAGAATCTTAATGTACTCACACCCCAATAAAACTCACCCACAATAGGTTCCACTCACAACCTGTCACCACTGGAATACAATGTGGGCAATCCCAAGGACGTGCTATCATCAAAAGGCAGAAGAAATCCAATCCAGCTAATTACCCTAACCCTCAGAATCTCATAATGAAAGTGATAGAAAGGGCAGTTACAGAGCTCTCAATTTATACTTGTAATAACCTCCTTACTGACCTGTAATTTGAGTTCTGTCAGGTGCCTGATCCCCAGATTTTTTTTAAACAGCTTTCATCCAAGTGTGGATGAAAGAGCGAATTCCAGAGGGGAAATCTCAGTGCCTGTCCTCAATACAAAAGCAGCATTCGACTCAGTGAGTTAGAGGTTTGCTGTGGTAGAAGATCAAAATCCAACCTGACAATGGCTAAAGTGAACCCAACCCTAGCTAGAAAAATAACCACCTCCAATACCCGACTGACCTGTTTAAAGATAAAACACCAAATATAAGGACCTTTATTAGTCACATGTACATTGAAACACACAGTGAGATGCATCTTTTTTGCATGGGGTGTTCGGGGGGCAGCCCGAAAGTGTCGCCATGCTTCCAGCGCCAACATAGCATGCCCACAACTTCCTAACCTGTAAGTCTTTGGAATGTGGGAGGAAACCGGAGCACCCGGAGGAAACCCACGCAGACACGGGGAGAACGTACAAACTCCTTACAGACAGCAGTGGGAACTGAACCCGGGTCACTGGCACTGTAATAGCATTACGCTAACCGCTACACTACCATGCCTATTGAGCAAGAACAGAAGATCCACGCAATAATAGCTGCATAGAAAGTACGATGTCTCAGTGGTTAAGTTACGAATCTAAAGCCAAATGTTTTGGACCATTAATCCTGGAACTTGAGCCTTGAATCCCATTTATCAGGGCATTTGGGAAACTGAAATACAAGTACTTAAGTAGGTTTGTCATTTAAATAAAAATCATTGTAAAAACACATTGGTCCACTCAGGTCCTTCAGGAAAATATTATTCAGTCGGGCCTATGTGTGTCTTCAGATCCACCATGTCGTTAAATCTTAACTGAGTCCTGAGCTCAGGAGTAATTGGGAATGGAATCAAGTGCCATTATTGCAAATGATGTTCACATTCCATCGACAAATAAGTAAACAGAGAGAATTAAAATGAGAGCAGGGATAGAACAGTCAGCCCTGCTCCTTCATTCAATATGATCATGGCTGATCATCTACTTCAATACCCCGGTCCCACCTCCCCAAATTGCTTGATCCATTTAGCATTTAGAAATATATCTGTCATGTTCTTGAATTTATTTGATGACTTGACTTCCACTGCCTTCTGTGGTAGAGAATTCCACACATTTATCACCCTCTAGGTGAAAAAAATTTGTCCTGACTACAGTTCTAAATAGCTTATCCCAAATCCTGAGGCTCTGACTCCTGGTTCTGGATTCCCCAATTATTGACAACATCCTCCCTGAATCTAGTCTGTCTAACCTCGTTAGAACTTTAATCAGTTTCTACGAAATCCCCTCTCACTGATCGAACCTCCAGAAAATATGGGCCTAATCAACCCACTCTCTCTTCCAATGTCAGCCCTGCCATCCCAGGAAAGAGTTGAGTAAACGGTTTTTGCATTCCCATCAAAAACATTCTTACTCAAATAAGGAGACAAAACTGCACAAAAAATACAACAGGTGGGTCTCACCAAAGTCCTGGATAGCTGCAGCAAGACATCATTGCTCCTGCATTCAAAACCTTTTGAAATGAAGGCCAACATCCATTTGACTCCCTAAATGTTTGCTCACCTGAATCCTTACTTTTATCAATGGCGTACAAGGACACCCTGGTCTCTCAGAGGTAATGAGCCATAGAATCAGAGTCATACAACATGAGAACAGGCTCTTCAGTCCACCACATCCATGCCACCCATTGAGATCCTATCCATTTTAATCCCATTTTCCAGCACATGTCCCTAGCCTTCCATGCCTTAGTGATTCAAGTGCTACTCTTAAATACTTCTTAAACGTTGTGAAAGTCTCTGCATCCAACAGCCCCTAGGGTAATACATACCAGATTCTAACCACCTCTAGGTGAAACAATTCTTTGTTAGATCCACCTAAATCTCCAACCCCTTACCTTAAACCTCTGTCCTCTTGGCTTAGATATCTCTGCTATTTAGAAAAGTTTTCTACTATCTACCCTATTTGTGCCCCTCAAAATTTTGTATACCTCTATCAGGTACCCCCCCACCCCTCAGCCACCTCTGATCCAAGGAAAACAAATGCAGCCTATTCAGTCACTCCTCTTAACTGAAAGGCTCCATCTAGTTCCACCTTCTCTTTATGCAATTCAGATAATAATTTGTCTTTCTGTTTTTCGAACCAAAGTGGACAACCTCACATTTATCCACAATGAGCTGCACCTGCCATGCATTTGCCCAACTTCTCCATGTCATATTCAAGCCCATTTGCATCCTCCTTACAGTTTACATTCCCACCCCCCCCCCCCCCCCCCCCCCCCCGCCACCCATCCCACCCCCATCCAGCTTTGTGTTGGCTGCAAACTCAGTACTGTTACATTTGGTTCCCTCATCCAAATCACTGACATCTATTGTGAATTGCTGCCTGCAAACATTGACCTCTGCGGCACCCTATTGGACACTGTGGGTTACCTGGAAAAAGACCCAGTCATTCTTACCTGGGTCCGGACTGTTAACCAATCCATACCAGTATATTACTCCAAACCCACACTACTCTCTAAATAAGACCAGTTAAAAAGCCTTTTGATAGTACAAATACATCACATCTATTGGTTACGTTCTCAAAAGACTTGAGTAGCTTATTTTACAAAATTTTGATTTCCTTTCCATAAACCCATGCTGACTTTGTCTGATCCTGATACTGCTTTCCAAGTGTTGTGTTATAACTTATTATTTAATTGATTCCAGCATTTCCTCCACTACTTACTTACACTACTTACTACAGGCTTTGTGTAATTCCCTATTTCTTTTCTCTTTTTTTTATAAACAATACTTAGCAAATCTTCCAAAGCTGACCCGATCCAGCACAAGCTCAAGACTCTAAACTGAGTTTAAATAGTTTGGAGAAAATCGAAACCTGAAAAGAATCTATCAGCTGGAGTTAGCATTTGCACAAAAGGTGGCTGTGGCTATTGGAAGCCCAATCATCTCTTCCCAACAAACAACTGCTCAAGCAATATCAACAGCACATGTAGTGAGGACAACTTGCACCTCTACTTAGTAGAATACTAAGTAATGTATTTTAAAACTAAAACAAAATCCTGAATTTTTGCTCTTTTGTCAGAGGGATTGTCTGGGCTATTTGCTGCAAGCTGATGTAGAAGAGATGAAAGAACAATACGCAATTCCAAGGGAGCGGTGAGGGCAGGTCGACTGCAATATTGAGTATCAAGAGTCCTGCACCCCAACTAACATGATTAGAAATGGTCCCACAGCCAGACATATTCTCAGTAAAAATCAAATAAACTTCAATCTATTGTGCATTCCTGAAAGGATGGATCAATCAGAAGTCTACACTCGTGTTTGTGACTTTTCCTTTTCTGTTCTCCATTTTACCTTCACCCCATGCCCTGAAACCACTCACGGTATCCTTTCATTCAAGTGCGATCATTACCCTTGGGCGTAGTTTATCCAGCAACAGTTCTCTGCTACCTGAGACACTTAATGTTAGAACGATCTTTGGGTCCCCAATTTATCCCAAAATAGCCTGGGTCTTTCATAAACATTGACAAGCCATGTGTGCCCCATTATAAAGAGCAGTGTGTTTCATCATTCCTGAATATTAGCATGCAGGTCAATGGAAATAAGGGAAACAGAATCACCATTGGAAATTGCCAAACGAAAAACTCTGGATGCTAGAAATCTGGAGAGAAAAATTAAAATCTGGAGCTGCAGATTATCTCAGATTCTTGAACTCTGAGGCTGAGTGGCTGGCCAAAAGTTGAAGTGCTATTCTTTGAATTTAGTAATCCTCATTCCTAGGATCCTCATACTCCCACTCAGGCAGTACACACAATTTACAGTGCAGAAATAGATATTCAGCACAGTCTAAACCGACTAATCTAATCTTCTATTCCTTTCTCCATTTTGTGTTCATTTGAACTTTCCTTTAAATTCACAAGTTTTAATATTTTGAAAATGCAGTATCTTAAGTACAAATCTTTCAATACTGAAACATATCATTGCAATGGTGCCATAAAACACAAGTACATAAATATGTATCTCAGAGTCAGAATGGAACCAGAGCACCAAATGGAACAGACTTGGGAAGACAGTAACACCATGAAACAGACTGCAATGAGTAAGCTTGTCTCTGTCTGTAAAATGGCAAGTTTCAGTATTAATAAAATTGTACCCAAGGTGCTGAAAATTCAAGATATTACAACCAGTACATTTAAAGAGAAGCGATACAAACAGGAAATCGAAGGCGGCATAGAACATTAGGCTGATAGGTTAAAGTTAATGGAGGTAGGAGGGAGGAACAGCTTAATGGACCTATTAGGCGAAATTCGTGTTTCTGTACTATACGTTCTGTGCAATGCCTGAGTAAAATCAGTTCTACTTCTTTTGGTCAGAGCCATTTACTCTTAATGAGTTCAACAGTTTTCAGACAATTAGTATTTTCCCAGTTACAGGGCCGGGTTCTATCTTGATCTTGGGTGTTGTCTGTGTTTGCACGTTCTCTCAGTAACAGTGTGCATTTCCCCAAGACACTTCAGTTACCACATGCCGTGAAAAATAACTGGCTACTGTAAATTACACATTGTTGGTTTTAGCAAAAAGAATCTCTTAATCTTCCTCTTCACTGTGGCATCTGAAACTTTTTCCAATTCTGACGGAAGGCCATTGATCTGAGATGTTGACTGTTTCTTTCTCCACAGATGCTGATGGGCCTGCTGAGTACTTCCGATTTGTTTTTATCCCAGAGATATTGGGGTGGAAAGAAAATCGGTGGTAATAGGAATTGGGAGTGGATGGGGAATCTAATTCACCAGTTTACCACTTGGGTGAAATGCATCCAAATGAGTATTGGCACAAAAGTAAACCATGCCCAAACTCAATATCCACTTGAACCCTTGAATAGCAAACAGAAGTAGGTCAAATCATTCCCTTTCCAGGTCTGTATTAAAACTTTATTTATACAACATGGTAACAAGCCCTTCCAGCCCAATGAGTCCGCGCCACCCATTTAAACCATGTTAACCCGTACGCCTTTGGAATGTAGGAGGAAACGGGAGCACCCAGAGGAAACTCACGCAGACATGAGAAGAACATACAAATTCCTTACAGACAGCAACAGAAATTGAACCCCGATCACTGGCGCTATAATAGAGTCGCGCTAACCACTGCACTACCGTGCTGCCCTGTATGGTGAAGACAATTGCACACAGCAGGAATTGAATTTGCGTCAGTCCTACGTTGTGCAGTATTGAAACTGTGCTCTCTAACTCCCTTTTGCACCGAGGCCAGATGCAGCTGTAAACATGTTAGTGGACAAACAAGGACCAAAAGTAGTAGTTTGAAATAAGCTGCTTGTTTAGCAAGCTAGCAAATTGTTTAGTAAATGGTACTGTGGAGGCTGGAAATAATTTTACACATCTTCAGGGTGGCTGGAACTGGAGGGAATTAAGTTGCTCTGTTGGTATTCAAACATTGGCCTACCCATGACTTGCTGGTGGCAAAGGAACTGAGCTCAAACATTGCAATTAGACTTTCCAAAACCAGCACAACAAATCACTTCCATGCTGACAGAACAACAAGCTCGAGCTTTCTTGCAACAACCACACCTGACATTTGTTTGAAATCCACTTCGGTCGTAAGATATTCCTGTGCTGTCTATGTCTCATATATTCAACATAGCAGGAACAGCAGGAGTAGAACAGGAAATTCAATGTTAACGAAGGCAACCCAGAATTGTCCAATTCCAATAATTCCAAGTCCAATAAATCAGAAGTTAGTTTAATTTGGTCATTTTGAATTTCCTGTTTCTAAGGACGTAGCACGTGCATTAAAATTTCTTTGTTTTGGTCAAAATAGTTCACCATGCCTTTTCCTATGAAAACAAAATCCCACTAGGTAATCTGTAATGAGAATATGATTTCCTCACCTGCCTTTACCTCTGTTGCTAGTTTCATTGCCCCACATGCAGATAGGTCGACGTATGATCTTTTTTTAAATACACTGCCATACTTTACGACCATCTCAGCTAATCTGCATCTTTTTTAAGCAAGGCCTTGATATTAGAATTCTTATTTTCATTTCCAAATCCGTCCATTACCTTCAAACTTCCTACCTCATTGTCCTCCGGCCTTACAATCATCTGAAATATCTGCATTGTTGCTATCCTGGATTCTTACATGACTGTTAATTTTACAGCTCCTTCACTGCCAAGCTACAGAGTTATGAAATTATTTTCCACCCATACAGTTCCTCCTTCAAAATACTCCTCAAAACCATCTGAAGCAATGACCGGGGAGGGGATAAAGTATGTCCTCACATTACATGGCACCTCTGTGTTCTATGATTTCCTCCACTTATCCCTCATCTGGTGAAAGTAGAGCGCTCTCTCTCAGCAAGAGCCACTGGATGGTAATAAGGCAAATGGGATGCAGATCACTGTGACCTTTAGTTGTTACTTTAGGTTTCCCTCCTTAGCCTATAGGGTATGATCACCAATTGTATCTCATTTTCCACCATACAGTAAAGAGCAAGGACTAAACCTAGGATTCAACTACTAATGAAAAAGCACAGTGATCTTGAATTCTCATCTTCTCTTTTAAATACAAAATGTCAACATTTTAACAACAAAATAATGACATCCACTAATAACACCGAGATAGCATGCTCCAAATGATAAGACAGCAATGTATTTAAAATTGCAGCACACTGTCAATTCAAATTATATGTAATTTTGAAAATTAATAAACTATTCTGTCAGGTGGAAGTCAGACTTACTTGCCCAAGCCACTGCTAACATGAGCATGCAAATTATAATGACAAGAATACATAAGTAATATGCACTTTTCCTCTCCATTTCCTGAAGGCGCTGCCCCTCATTTGACAGTGGTTCTTTGCCATAGACTGCCCTTGGTACCCCACCGAAAATGACATTCTTACAGTGACAGAAAATGAATGGAGAATCTTCAGTTTCTACATGTCCAACACAAAGCCTCAACTCCTCACAGCATCCATTAGAAAACTTTGTGAAATGGACTTGATTCAGTTTAAAAAGGTTCGGACATCTGGAGTTGCACATATAGATTCCTAAAAATGAGTTCCCAAAGGCAGGTTTTGATGCTAAGCTTACAAATCTTGAAACCCTCATCACCCAAAGTCCACCACACTTCTTTTCAAGGAATCACAGCAATCACAAGTGACACAGTTGTTAATGCTACTGCTGCACTGCTCCAACAACCCAGATTCGATCCTGATGTCAGGTGTTGTCTGCATGGAATTTGCATGTTCTCCCTGTGACCATGTGGATTTACACCGAGTATTCTGGTTTCCTCCCAGATCCTAAACAGGTAGGAGAAATGTAAATTGCCCCATTGCATGTGGATGACAGGAGAATTGCAGGAAGAGTTAATGGAACTCAAGAGAGAATAAGTTACAAGGAATGGGACAGAAGGAAATGCTCCAAAAGCTGGCACAGACTCAATAGGGCAAACGACCTCCCTCTGTTCTCAGAAAATATGAGAAGAATGGATTAAGGTCAACTTCACCCAATTCCAGATATCATCAAATTGTCTATGCCCTGCCCCACCCTCATGCTCTCTTCTCACTGCTAAGCTAAATCATTACCATACATACAGCCGACCAAAATGTGGGCTCTGGGCCTCAGTTTAGAAGCCATTAGAGCCATTTTCAATTATTATTTTCTTCCAAACCAGGAAGGAATTGCATTCCTGGTCCCACTGGCATCTTCCATTTGTACTACTAAGATCTCAAACAGTTCAGAGGATAAGGATTACTAAGAAATGTTCTATTTTAATTAGGGCTGTATCGTAAACCATATCATCACCACCAGAAATCCATCCAAAGCCAGCACAAAGGAGCTGATGATACAGATAATGACGGAAAAATATATTCCTTCCCGGCTCGAATTCCAGTCTTCTAACACGTGAAGAGATTGTTGATTTTGCACCTTCACTTTGTACCCCTGGTGAATTCAAATATCAAAAAAAACCTGCCAATTCCGGAAATATGAAACGAGAAATGAAAATGCTGGAAACACTCAGATTAAGTAGTCGCTATGGAAAAAGAGAAAAAGAGTTAACATTTCAAGTCAAAGGCCCTTCATCAGAACTGAGAGAGTAAATGGTTGCTGCCTGTCTTGAAGTTTTTTGATGTTCTTTTACTATCAACTTCACTGCCACTTCTGTTTTAGGAATGCCAACCTCAAAGTTCTCTTTTGCTCTCCACAGAATTTTTAATCCGTTTCTTTTGCCTTGTTTACTCTCAGTGGTTTCAAATTAAAACTAATTTTCTTCCCTTTCTGCAAATGCTGCCTGATCTCCTAAGCATTTCCAGCATTTTCAGTTTTTATTAGAAAAAGAATTTGCAACCTGATAAACAGTCAAACAGATTTGAATAGCTTCATAACTAATCACGGTATTTTTACTTTCTTTTTCACTATTTAGGACTTTGATATCACTGGACAGCTTCCATTAATTGCCCATCTATAACTGCCCTCAGACAGTAGCTGCCTCCTTGACTCACTCTTGTCCTCATGGTAACAATCCTTAAGCAGTGTTGATCTCGTGGGTCCAAATAATGGGTTTCATGAGGTCTATGGTGAAGGCTATTTCCTAAGGGGACAGGGTGGTGGGAAGAGATGGGGAAGGAGGCAACATTGAGAAATAGGGAACTGTCACATTCATCAGACCCAGTCTGACCACTGACCAAGAATTCAGAGAGCACAAGCAAAAGACCACCACAATTTAGTGGGAGGATGCAGATGAGAATCATAAACACTGGTGAAAATCAGGTGGGCTGAATTACTTATTTAATCATGTAAATACTGTGTAATCTGAGATGGTAAAAGCATCCAATTAGTCTGCTCCTAGGCTGATCTGATAGGAGCTGGGAGGAAGTAGATGGAAGCAGAATTGGAGACAGAAGAGACTGCTGATGCTGAAATCTGGAGCAACACACAAGATACTGGAGGAACTCAGTGGGTCAGGCAGCATCTATGGAGGGAAGTGGACATTGATGCTTTAGATTAAGACCCTTCATCTAGACTGAACGACAGAGGGGAGATAGCCAGTATAAAAAAGTGAAGGGAAAAGGTGCCAGCTCTTGCTTCACTCCTTCTCTCCACCTTTTTATATTTGCTTTCTTCCTTCTCTCTTTCAGTCCTGATGAAGGGTCTCAACAGGAAATGTCAATTGTCCATTTCTCTCCATTGATACTGCCTGACCCTCTGAGTTCCTCCAGCATCTTGTGTGTTGTCATATACTAAATACTGATAAATGCAGGTGTGCATGTTGGTTTAAGAATAGGTTCAGCTGCAACTCCTCCCATGGCCAAAGACTCTAGCAATACAATGTCAGAAGGCTGGGCAGGCCTGGAATATACCCCACAGAAGTCAAATAGAAACTAGCTTCTTCCTGAATACAGAAAAATTCCACGTTCAGCCTGATGGCCAGAAACAAAATTTAACCTGCACTTCAATTTCCCTCAACGAGAGCTGTGACACTGGAAAGGGAATAAAAAGAAATGTGTGGTTTTTACAAAAATGTCAAGCTGTGCAAATTATAAGCATGTGTAATTGCTTAAGTGGAGACAGTCATTAACATAAGTCAAGGAAAGAGGGTAGCCCTGCAAAATGGACTATTAAATCTGATAGCTTAAAAAAAAACAGAAGACTGACCAAATGTCACCATGCACAACTACATTATCTTTTTACCTTGGGTTGACCACACAAATAGATCAAAGCCACTCCCAACCAGCTGTTAACAATTTTGTTTGAGCAAGTTTAAATAATAGAATTCATTGTTGATATGGCTCAACAGAATTGCACGTAATTGGCAATTATTGAGAATACCACACGAGATCACGATGATGTCTGCTTCAGGGAAAATCAGTAAGACAAGTCCTACAGAAGGAGCATGTTATGGAATTGGGGTTAAGATGCCCTACAGGAGGTATACTCAGCATCTACAGATCATGCAATAAAGGACGTGGAGAAAAGTGTAGAAGTAATTCCAAAATTCACTACACAATCTCTCCCTCAGTGGACACAACACAACTCAGATCTGCAGGGAGATTTACTGTATACGGTGAATGCATTTGCCCCTCTGAATTCTTTGTTCCTTCAGCTGAAATTTAACCCATCTCAAGTACTGTCTGTTGTTAATTAAGAATACAAAATAGTCAAAACTGCTCCAAAACTATTTCTGCATTAATTCCTCTGCAAAAAGACACTAAAAGGAAGTGCAACATTTTGCTGTTGCAACCCGGAGGAGAGACTAAAAAAAACAGGAAGTTGCTGACCCTTACTGGAATGTAATGGAATGACTCAGTGAATCTCAGAAATCTGGATTCATGATACTAGAAGCATGGAAAGAGATTTCCTGCCAATAGAACCACCAGGGGAATAAAGAAAATAGGCCTGGAATCAGGACCAATACACCAAAGGAGGAGACTATTCTGCCCTAAATCTGAACCAGCACTAACCAATTTACTCTGATTCCCTTCACTTTCCCAACGGCCTTGCAATCCTTTTTCCTTTATACTCATTCAATTCCTTTAGAAGATCAACACTGAAATTTCATCTCTCATTCTTTCAGGCAGTGTATAAAAAAAAATTTTCCTCACATCCACTCTGGTCACTGTACCAGTCTATGTCCCACTAGTCAATCTGTCCCTGGAAATAGTTCCTCTTTATTTATTCTATCAGAAGCCTTTGTGATTTTCAAAATAAAACTATCTAAGTGGGATGTCCAGTATTGACTACAACCGTGTAACTGAGGCCAAACCACTGCTAGAAAAACACACTCACTCTATAGCAACAAGTGTTTGTTCCTGGACACTGAGAGAAGTCAGGGTTAGGCTCCATTCTGATGCCCTCACAAAGTATCTGCTGTTCACAATTCAGATGCACCTGGCCACTCACGATAGGTGACAATAATCAATAGCCGCACGTGAATTTTTACCCACTGTACATCACAAGATGGGAGTAAATCAAAATGAGATCAAACGGGAGGTGAGGCAAAGGGGGAAATGGGGAGTTGAACACCCATGTTTTGCAAACATGCCCAATTTCAAACAAAAAGCTGCCTGATAGTCTAATCTACATCTTCTTCTGAGACAGTCCTTGGGTTAGTGATGCCCTGACATCTTCCACACCAGCATTTTGAATGGTGGAAGCTGGTTGTGGACGATTTCCTTGAACACGGAATGGCCATCACATATGGACTTGGCAGTGAGAAGTCTTGGTCCAGTGGAGAGGAGGTCCCATTGCTGCTGGGCAGATTAACTTCTGCCATCTGATATAGAGGTCAATTTGGAGATTTGTTTACTGCAAGCAGTATTCATTTAATTGGTTTTCAAAATCATTAAAAGACAGTGAATTATCCAAACAAGAAGAAAGTTAGTCAAGTGTAACAGGGCCCAAGAGATGATGATCTCAGATGGCCCCTTCATCCTGAAATATTCTCTGGACAGGCATCCAGAGACTCACCAATCTAAATGCAAGAAACTAACTGAACATGGATAATGCTAGCGTCAGTCATGATAACCATGAAATAATCAAGATTGCCCTAAAAATTCAACTTATGGCAAAACAGAATAACATCTGCCATCCTTACCTGCACTGGTCTATGCACCATTCCAAACCCCTCCAGTATGGTTAAATCTTAACAGCCTTTTGTAAAGGTCAAGCCGAGCTGAGCCATTTCAGTTCAGGGGGCAATTAGGGATGAAAAAGACCTTCCAATAATATCCCCATCCAGTGAAGAAATAAATGACGGCATGACAAGCTGATTATTTCCAACAATTTGTTTTTACTTTGGATACATTTTGAAGATGACTGGCATCTGTAATACTTTTATTAACCAGTAGAAAAATAAATCTGCTCCTTTAACCCCTTCAAGACAATGTAATGAATGACCAGAAGTCCTTCCCATTTACTCCCTCTGCCTTACACATTTATTCCTTTTGTCATTTAATACCTTCTGCCTTTCCCCCCATCACATGCCTTCCCATTAGTTTTTTTGCTCCATTTTTCCCGACCTCTGCTTTGCTTAAAACCATCAATATAACAGAACCTTTCCCAGTGCTGGGACACAAACTCCGTCTCCCCCTTCAGAGATGCTGCCTAACCTACCAACCACATTCAACATTTCCTCTCTTTATTTCCAACATAAACTAGTTTGGTTAAATTGCTTGTTTCTGTGCTGTAAATGTAATGCAATGGTGATCAATCCATCACTGGTAAGAAGCAGAGGGGTAAGAAGTTGGGAAGGATCTAAGTTACATCATGAAAGTGAATTTTTTTCCTGCTGTTCTTGTAATCAAAATACATCCTGTGTTGCATACCAGAATGTTAAAACAAATATGCAGAAGCAAAATTCTAGATGCTGTATATCTGAAATAAAAACACAAATTTCTGGAAATAGTCAGGAGGTCAGACAGCATCAGTGGAGAGAGAAACAGTTAATGGTTCAGGTCAGCAACTTCCTACAATGTGAAGAAGCGCAACACAAGCTCAACAAACAGCACATGACTCCCCACCAGGAATATTTACAGACTTCTGGAGTCAAATTACTACTTCCTTTTCAGATTTCTAGCAGTTTTATCGTCAGGCAATTTTAGAGAATTATTCTTCTTGCTCCATTTGCACCTCATATAGACTGACCCCTTGCATTCTACTATGACCTGCTTACACTTTGTACAATCAACCCTTGTGTCATTTTATATCCCTGCCTTCTATCTTGTCATCGACCTTCCACTTTCTTCTCCCCTCACCCCCCCCCCCCCCCACACCACATCTTCACCTTCCCCATGTACTTCTCTGAAACTTAAATAATCTTAAAACAGGTCAAAAGGTGACTAGATTGGTGGAGAACCACAGGAATCTCTGGGCCTTCAACCTGCCCACCATCAGAGAATCAGGATGTTCAATACACTGTTGGGAGCTTAACCCCCAGGCTTGCACATTGGTGGGTGGCCTCCCCTTTCAGCAGTCTAGGTTCCATTGAGATTTTTGGGCACAGTTAGATCACCGAGTAGCAATAGGTCTCTGATAAGTGAGACCCTCGAAGGAATAGGAATGGCTGTATAATGTTTGGGAGTGGGGGTTCGTCAAGTCCAGTGTATTCTGAACAGTTCTTGTTGCAGTTGCAAACTATAGGTGAATCAACAGTAGACATTCAATCAGCTGATCCAGCACAATCTTTTCCCAGTTTTAACAATAAACTCATTGACATGATGTATTAACTACCTCAGCCTCACCTGCTGAGTTTTCCCAGCAGTTTCAGAGTTTAAATGCTAAACTAACCCTGGCTCCACCACAACTTGTGAAATCCACAAATGACTAGTGCAAGAAACAGAATATGGTCTCAAAGTATCTCGTATTCAAATATATTCGGATGTCGACATGGAATATCCACAACCACAAATCAGCAAACTGCAAAGCATCATTCTGTTTGCAAGATACAGCCCAGCAATTCTCATGATACTTATACGACGTATTAAATTATTTAACAGTAAAAATGGTGGTGCTATTCCAACAGCAATGATACCAAGTCAACTGGGGACAAAACAGCACTTGTGAAGTTCAGAATTTCCAGATTTCATCATTTAAACTTATTGTTGCATGCTTATCTCTCTTTATATAACATATATGTGTGTTTATTTTAATGCTAGAAATTCTCAAAGAGAAAACAATATTTTTTTCCAACATGTTGGAGCAGAAGTCCGATCATAAAACATGAAATTATTATTGCAGTCCATCAAGGCTGTACTGGCTTCTCATAAAGCAATATTGCCAGTTCCATTACTCCTTGTGTTTTCCTTGGCCCTGCAAACTATTCTCAAGTGCCCATCCAATTTTCTTCTGAAACCCTATTTCCACCATCTAACCACAACGAATTCCAGCTCTTCTCTAAACTTAAAGAGTTTTCTCTCACTTCTACTTTTACCCAAGACTTTAAATCCGTGCCTTCTGGTCCACAGCCTCCCTCCAGTGGCCCAAATGAACCAGCCGTGATCTTAGATACTTCTATCAAACCATCTTTTCTCCAGGAAAGACAACCCCAGTTCATCCAGCCCAATTCTGCAGCTGAAATCTCTTATCCCTAGAACCGTTCTTGTAAACCTTTTCCGCAACCATTCCAGAACATTTATCTTCTTCCTAACGTGGGTCTGCCGGAATTGGATGCAATATTCCAGGTATGGCCAAACCAGTGTTTTATAATTGCTTCTACTCACCCCATATGCTTCACTCTCCACTCTCGTCATACTCTGCCACTTTCAAAGATTCATGGTATATACTATTAAATCCATCCATCTGTGCACACCCTTTAGAATCATTAAGAATTTCTGGAACATTACCTGGGAGTTGATTTTTCACAGCAGTAACAGTCACAAAGCAGTCACAGCTCTGAAAGTTGACTATCGCCACAAACATTTGAACAACCAGCAAAAAGAGACCCATTATCAGCCAGCAAAAACAAGAAAACCAGCCAACCAAATCACTCAAACGGCTTCAGTCATTATCTTTAAGTCAACCATCTGTTGCTCAAATAATCTTGACAACACTATATAAGAATGAAATCCACACGTAAATAATTTTAAACATTTCCAGAGCTGTGGAAAGATAATTGGAAGCTGGAAACAGAAATGGACATTTTATCAACACAGTGGATAACAGAAAGGAAATTAAGTGAATTATAAATAAACACTGATATTAAAGGATCATTTCCAGGAGCTTAAGACCCAGAGTCAAAAGAGTAAGCAAACCACATTCATCCAAGATCTTAAGCAGCAGAATATGATTGGGATACGGCAAATCAAAGAGCAGTGCATGGGTAATTAACTGTTACAAATGAATTAACTTCAGTCAGTCTCAGAATGCGTCCAAGATCTCCACCGAAAAGGCATAATTCAGATCAAGATGTATGTAGTCGTAGAAGATGTAGACAATCTGATACAAGATGCAGTTCTGCCAAATAAAGAGTTCATGCACAGCCATCTAAACTTTGAAAATTTAGTGTACAGAGATTAAAACTACATTTGTGCACATGCGTGTGTGCACACACACACACACATGCACAGAATAAGATTTTCATCAATGAGCTTCCTTGTTGCAATTGCTTGCACTTATCGAGGTAATGATTCCCAAGATGCTCCACATGAGTGTAATCTTCCTAAAACTAAAGGAAAGCCAAATAGATATTAGGAAAATTGAAAGTGTGTTGAAAATCAATGCTGCTGGAGATGCATAATAAGGACTGAGGTGTAGAGAGTTTTACCAGGACTGCTCAGCTCCAGACTTAATTGCGCCTTGATCCAAATATGAGCCAGAGCTGAATTACAGAGGTGAGATAAGAATGACTGCTCTTGACAGCAAGGCTGCATTTGGTCACATGGCATCAAGGAGACAAGGAAAACTGAAGTGAATGGATAAAGGAAGTCAGATGTAACTGTCGGAAATTAATCATCGCAGCCCCAGGATGGCGCTGGTAGAGCTTCTCAGAACAGTGCTCTAGGTCCAATCAGCTTCTGCTCCTTCATGAAGGACCTTCCTCATATCATAAGGTCAGAAGCAGGTATGTTCATTGATGATCATACAACATTCAGATTCCATTTGCCAGGCAGTCACTATCTCCAACAAAGAGTCTGTCGACATGCCTTTAACATTCAATGGCATTACCGTCAACCTCCTGGGGCTGGCAATCACCAGTGAACAGAATCTCAGCTGAAGCAGCCACATAAATTCTGTGGCAATAAGAGCAGGCCAAAAAGTGTGGATATTCTGCAGCGAGGGATTCACCTCTTGACACACCCAAGGCCTTTGCATGATCTATCAGGCATGAGTCAGGAATGTGATGGCAGACATTCCACCAGCCTGGATGAGCTCCAACAACACCCACATAGCTCAGCACCATCCAGGACAAAGCAGCTCCATTAAATGGTACCCAACCCACTCCCTAAACAACCTGTCTCTCCCCCAGTGACATACCATGGCTAAAGAGTGGAAGGATCCACAAAATGCACTGCCATTACTTAAACTGCCAATCTGACCCTCCAAATCGCACTGAACTGAAAATATCACCATTCCTTCCTCACTGAGCCCAAATCCTGGAGCTCCCTCCCCAACAGCTTTGTGGGAGTACCTTCACCAGCAGGACTGAGGTGGCTCAAGGCAGCAGTTCACGGCCACTTTCTCAAAGGTAGTGAGGGTTGGGAATAGACACTTGCCTAAAAAAATGAAGATAACCAACTGGGAGGTGGAGTTGCAAGGCTGTTGGAGGTTACAGGGATAATGAGGGACAAGACCATGGAGGATTTGAACAAATTTAAGAACTTTAAAAATTAACATGCGGGCAGACCAGGAGCCAAAAGCCATTTGGCAAGCGAGGGCATAACGATGAATGGAAAGTTAAGAATGGTGTGGTAGAGGTTTCGAGGATGTCATATTCATGACCGGAGAAAATGGGAGGCCAGTCAGAGAGGCTTTAGATTGACTGAGTCCAGGAGTAGCAGAAGATTGGATGAGTCAGGAAAAGGACAGACGAGGATACAGATATAGCATCTTCTTGTGGCCTTGGTGATACAGATTTGGGATCGTGTGTTCAGTTCAGTTTCAAATCAGACATCAAAGTTGCACACAAGCTAGGTTAGCCTGAAACAAGATTCAGAGAAGGGAAGGAAATTGATTGGGAAGGTCAAGGACAAGTGACCAAAGTAGCAATTGCTTTAAAAGTGACAGCAACCTTTGACATTCACACATGTGCAGTTAAAGATTGCAAACTTGAAGCTACAATGAGTGGTGCCCTGCTCCTCCTCAAGCTGGGCTCTCAAAAGTGGCAAACTGCAAATGACGTAAAAATAGGAAGAAAAATAATCAGTCCTGCAGCCTGCTGAAGCTGTGCATGCAGCTTTCTTCAAGGCTGGTGACAAGGGACATCCCTTTGGCACAAACTGCAAAACCAAGGCCAATAACAATAACATTTCCACATTTAGTATTTCCATACAACATGGGAGAGGCATTTCAACCCACTGAATCAATGCAGCTCACAGAGGAATCCCACTCCCCACTAATTTTCCCTGTAACCTAGTCTCCATCAACTCAATCCCGGCTCCCACAAATTCTACCCCTCATCTACAGACAAGGGGTAATTTACAGTTCTACTTGCTGCACCACTGTCTAGAAATAGCTCAATCCCATGACACAATAGTATATTTGCAAGAAATTTTCTTGTTGTGAACATGAATTCAACTCATTGTTTAACAAAAAGAAAATTGTTCCTCCTATCCATCCTAAATCTTGGATCTCTGTCCTTTGGCTCTAAGCTCCTTAACCATTAGAAATCCATGCTTCCTTTATACTGTTATCCCTTTTCCACTGTATTAGCATGGTGGATAGGATTCTAGACCAAAAGATCACGTCCAAATATCACCCTGGCAGGTTGTGAAAGTGAACAAGTGAATTATAAAAGCTGTCAGATTTTTATATCTGGCTGATGAACATATGGAGCAAAATATACGCTCTCTTCCCTTTAACGTTAATCTAAACTGACTTTGTTTGAACCTTCGTGAGCATGCTAGGTCTTTAATCACCTTCAATGGAGATGGAATGCATTTTTGAAACAAAGATTAATTAGTTGAGGGAAGAAACTGGGGAAAACTCTAAAGTATCTCCATAACATTGCCTTCTCCCACATTGAGTGGGGGATACAGGAGGGCTGTAAAAGGACACAAATACAGCAGTATCCATAAATAACAAAACATATGACAAGGTGATCGGTTTTTGACATTGGTATCAACAGTTGGAGTAAACCTTTGACTTCGAGGGTATTTTGCAGCAAGATTGGATTTTGAACACACTCCAGACCAGTTAGAAAACACTGAATTTGAACTCTGTATTGAAGACTCGTAGCAGAACTTGCAGTCAGAGTGAGCAGGTCTCTAACTCCTACCATAAAGGAAAAATGGGACTTCTACACCATAACTGAAAAACATCCAGAAAAAGGTACTCCAAAGATTAAAAGCTGTGAGGCAGTGCACAGGAAGCCACTGCTCTATCATGTAACTCAACTTTTGCATACAAGGCAGAAATTAGAACTTGCCCAAGGCTAAAACATCATGAGTGAATGCACACAATGACCACTCTCAGTATGCAGGAACTGTGCAGAGCTGGTCATTAGAAACTGGACTTTGGTAAATAAATCTGAAGTAAACGAGCTTACAATGATGATATTAAGCTGACTTTAAGAATCATTTATTAATCCTTTCCAAAAAAAAGGCTTCTTCCAAGGCTACCTATCGTACCCAAATATGTCACAGATTCTTGTGCATAATGTGAATTAACAAGGCACCCCAATGCATATAAATTATGTACAAGACACAGCTGCAGAATAAGAAATTATCAACATGTTTTACCACTACTGTTTTTATATTGGATTTCATGATGCCGTTAGAGCCACTCCCAGTGGAGACTCCGATGTGAAAGTTCCAACCGTTCAGGGTAAACAAAGAGTAAAATCATCAGATTTGCCAAAATCAGCTCCAGGAAAATCCTGTTTTTAACAAAAGATTAACTTTTAATAAAGCTAGCAGGTTACTGGTTAACAGTAAAGGTCATTAACATTTCTCAGAACACAAAATTAGAGCAGCTGATTGAAGTAGAATCGTCTGGAAGCTCTCAGTGGAGAGATGAAAAGGTCTGGCTGCTAATAGCAAAGAGAGAAGGATTGATCTGTCCTAAAACGGGAATTTATTGATGCTCTGAAACAACTCAGAGTTAGACGACAAGAGCTTCACTGAGGCTGTAAATCAGAGGAATGGCCATTTACAAGGATTCATTCCAGTTACCTGCATGTGGTTATGGCGCCTGTAGAAGACAAGTGAGAAACAATGTAAAGCAAAAAATTGCAGATGCTGGAAATACTGGAAACACTGGTTAGGCCATATTTGGAGTTTTGTGTGCAATTCTGGTCACCCCTTTATAGGAAGGATGTGGAGGCTATGGAAAGGGTACAAAAGAGATTTACCAGGTTGCAGCCTGGATTAGAGGGTGTGAGCTATAAGGAGAGGGTGGACAGACTTGGGTTGTTTCCCTTGATGCAGAGGCAGAGGGGAGACCTGATACAAGTTTATAAAATTATAAGAGGCAAAGATAGGGTGAACAGTCAGAATCTTTTTCCCAGGGTAGGAATGTCAGATACCAGAGGACATGAATTTAAGGTGAAAGGGGGAAAGTTTAAAGGAAATGTGCAACCAAGTTTGTTTTTTAAAAACACGCAGAGATGGTAGGTGCCTGGAAGATGCTCCTGGGATAGTGGTGGAAGCAGATACAATAGTGGCACTTGAGGCTTTTAGATAGACACATGAATAGGCAAGGAATGGAGGGATATGGATCATATGCAGGCAAAAGAGATTTTGCTTAATTTGGCATCATATTTGGCACAGACATCGTGGCCTGAAGGGCCTGTTCCTGTGCTGTGCTACTCTATGTTCTATATAAAGCACTTTGGAGCATCCCGAATTGTGAAAAACACTTTTCCCACAGTTAACACCTAACTGAGCTACATAGATAGGTTTGATTTCTCAAGTTCAAGTTTATTTTCATAGGCATATATACCCAGGGTATAAATGCCATGAAAGTTAGCTTTTTGCACAGTACTGATACGTAACATTTGATAATTCAGTACCAGCTTACCTAATATTGGCCAGTATGAGGTCCTGTTCAAAATAGTGACAATATGTCAAAAAGACAATAAAGGTACAATGAAAAATGTTAAGTTCCTGACTAAGAACAAGAATTAGCAATAAATGTTTTCTCGGTACAAGTGACAATAATAAACTAATACCAATACCAAACAAAAACTCAATTGATAGACTTAAAAACAAATGAGGAATTAAACATATAATTGAAACAGCAATCCAAGGGCCAAGTTGGGAGGGAAAGAACATGTGTCCCAAAGGAATCAAAATGCATCATTTAAATGCAAATTGTCCAAATGCCCACAGCGAACACTCTTGACAACCTACATCCAAGACACCATTTTGTGGCTGCACCACTGGAAACGGTAGGAATTCTTGGAAAGAAACATTACATCCAACAATCGGCACATGACAGTATTTAAGTTCTCGGAAATACTTCAGGTCCTCCATTGTCCAGGTGTTTAACTTGTTTTGATGTTGACCATATTGTAAAGCTTAAAAAGTTATTTAATTCAATGCCATGATACTGAAGTGTTCTCTCTCAACCTATCTAAATACTTCACCAATTCCCTTTGATATGTTGATATCCTTCTATGATCTAATGCATAATTAACAGACCAACAAAATTCTTATTTTGATCCAGTAATGAGGAGACACAGGAATCAAACAGATTCCTAGCTGGAAAATGTGTCTATGGTACAGATGCCAAGAACAAACATGACCATCACCCTCTGCCCACAAGGTCATGACGACATTTTAGGTTTATGTCAAATATAGAACCATTTGAATTTTATTCCTGAGGGTTTTTAGAAGTATGAATTTGATAACATTAAAGTCAACCTGAGCAGAAGCAGATAAACCTATTTATTCCCCAAACCAAACAAGCCACCGCAATCACAATTTAGTTTTCTCCCAAGCTGATGATAAATAATTTTAATTCTTCATAATTCTGCTTTCCATCAGTGTTTCTCTGTGAGCAGGCTCAAGTATATGGTGTACATCAACACTTCCTAAACCAAGATCAACATTTCACAATACAATGTGCTGCCAGGATTTCTAAAAATGATATGCAAGAAACAGATCATTTTTGAAATGCAATCACTTACTCAGTGAAACTCAGCAAATAATTGGTGTAACCCTAGGTCCCAACCACAATGAATTAATCATCATAATATATTTCTGGAGATTTTGGCTGAGGGTGAAAGGTCATTTGAAAAATGCACCCTTCATTCTGAATAATGTAACAAAACCGCTTACACCAACAAAAGTCAAGCCTTTGCTTAACATTTCATCTGAACAGTGACTCTTGTATCTCATCCAAATGCTTGAAATTTTGTTTGACCCAGCTTTATGATAGCTATTAATATTGGAATATCAACTAACAATGGCTGCAGGGACAGGGTGAACCACAGTCACCACACTGGGACAGGAATAAATTGGCCATCAGTGATCTGGTGCTTCTCAGGTCCCAGCAAGTTCTTAACAACAGGCCTGAGGTCTGTACTGAGAGAAACCAAGATGATGAATCAAATTATTTGCGTCGTAGGTTTTTTCTTTAAAGAGGAAATATCAGGCTGGTTAATTTGAGCAAACATTGTCTATTTATTCACTTGTAACGAGATGATATGCAGATGTGCATGGTGTTTTGAATTTCCCAACTCAGCCTTCACTATTGCAAACCAAGGGGGTTTATGACAACTATTCACAGTGCTCTGCAAAGACTTAAACCAGCCAGCAATACAGCAGTTTTGATCCTTTACTAGAACAAAAACACCAAACAGTTGGAGCAAGAACACACTGGATATTCTGCAAAATTCAATCTGATTCTTTCAATCCCTGACACTTTGTGAGAACTTTTACTTTTAGGTTATAAACCTGTCAGACTATATTTGGTTTTATGGAGCTCAAGTGATCTGTGTATACCAGGTTCATCAGTACTGGAGCAAAGTACATCACTGCAGTGTTGGCCACCTGAAGGCATGCGGTGTTCTGCCAAACCAACATCGCCAATCAACCCATAGGTTGTTTTTTTTCTTGCTTTTCCTTTAACAACTATATAGGAACAGAAGACTGGATGTTTTAAGATGCTTTTCTTTCCCAGATAGTGAGGATGATGATGCTGATTCCATCTTCAAAGGGGAGGGGGACTGGTTCCCAACTGGGACAGAGATCACATCAGAAAGGCAGAAGATGTCTAGATGTCTTTACTTTGTCCATATGATTTCGAGGTTTGTTTTTTATGCTCTGCCTAAGAGTGTGTGGTGGCGGCTTTGGAGAGGATTTGGGAGCTCTTGTTGGTGGTGGGGGTGGGGGGGGGGGTGGTGAAGGAGAGTGAAGAGGGAGAGAGAAGTGGGGTATAATGGAGGGGTTGTGGGGTAAACTATATGGACAATACATGAAGCGTGAGGACAACTTTTTTCCTCCCCATGAATTTGTTTTGTGATCTCACAGGTGGGAGGAAGCAAAGACCAGAATCCCTCCCAGAGCACAGGGTCCTAGAACACCCCTCAAAGGCCTTCGTGCAGCATCACGCAGGCAGTACGTAACCCTGGAGAGATTAACATGCTGCTGAATATGTGAACAGAATTAATTTAATTGGTCCAAACCTTTATAATGGAAAGAACCAGAAGCATCAAACAGTATCCCAGCAAATCAGCACCTTTCAGAGGGAAGAAAAATCATCTTTGGAAACAAATTCCAAAGTCACTTCCATGGCGACAACTTAACACGGGGCAGCAGATTAACTGCAAATCTTGAAACCCCAGTGTGATGACCTGCTGTCAAGATTTATTCTTCTGTTGTTGCCATGGACCGAAAACTTTACAGAAAACCCTCAACACTTTTCTTATTACCATATGACTAAATCATGAACAGTGCAACAACCTCAAAATTGCAAATGATATGCACTATTGCACTCCTACAGATCATACAAGTTACAGACAAGTTGATATCCCTGTACTACCTACACCACATGCACAATTATTCCCAACAATATTCCTGCTTCTGAGGAATTTACCGACAAATCTAGGGAGAAAGGGATGGTCCTATGGTCCGTGAGACATTCTTCCCATCATAAAGTCGGAATTGGGATGCTCAATGATTACATGATGTACAATTCCATTCCCAACTTCTCAGCAGATGAAACAGTCCACAACTGCACTCATCAAGATTTAGACAACATTCAGACCTTGGTTGAATTATAAAATTAGAACCTTAAAATTGCCAGACAATGTCCATCTCCAACAACAGGGTCTACGCACCTACCTTAACGTTCAGTGGCATTACTATCATCAAGTCCGCTACTGCCAAAATCTTGGGAGCCAATAAACCTGAAATTCAACTGGACCAGCCACATAAATACTATGGCTAAGAGAGCAGGTCATCCTACAATAAAAGATGCCTTCCGTGACCACGGCGTTTCTCCATTATCTCTAAAGCACAAGCCAGAATCATAATAGGATGTAGAGTAAAACTATTACACTCAGTAAGCTCAACAACATCCAGGAGAGAGCAGCCCACTTGATTGGTAACCTATCAACGCCCAAAACATTTGCTCCTTCGACCACCCATGCACTTCATCTGCAGTTACTCACCCAGGCTACTTTGAACTCTAATAGCAAGAAGGACATGGGCAGCACGCACACAGAACACCATCACCTGCAGGTCCTCCACCAAACTCACAGCATGCTGGAACTCCTTCCCTAACACAGCAGCAGAAGCCATCCAGGGTGCAGCTCACCCACCACTTCTCAAGGGCAATCAGGAACACCGACATCCAAAAAATTAACTTTAAAAAGAATCAATATCACATCTACCAATAATCTCAGGGATGTAATTATAATACCCCTTAGCATCACAACAGCACTTTATGCATTCACTGACTCTGAATGAGTATTAAAATTATTTGGGCAATTGTCACAACAATGGCTGCTCCTAACACTAAGCCTATTGCTGAAAACCACATGGCTCTCACACTCCTGATGGAGAATATCAGGAGAAAAAACAAATTGTATTAACTGGCCACAAACCTTCTACCATGCCAGCAGGTCTCTAAAAAGATCATTAAAAAAAATCTGCTTCTGATATTTTTATATTGGCTTACTGCCAATCTGATACAGGTGCATTCTCCCAAGGCAACACTGTCCCCAAACATCATTCTGAAGTGCTTGGGTGAGAATTGGCCAGCACCTTCAATGCAAACATAATTTTGCTTTATGCAAGATACCATGAGGTATTTTATAGCTATGCTATTTTATAGCTGGTCGGAGGATTGTGCACAACATAAACACAAGCAGAGATCACAGATGGGATGAAAAGCACGTGTGTTCATATTTTCAATAACTGTACACAAAAGCAAGAGTTTCAGTGTAATGCATAGTGTATTATTCTGTTACTCTATCGCTTAAATAACCAAGGCTGATTCTTAGATCTTAACAAGGGTAGGAGCTTCATTGATGCTTGGTTAGGGAACTCAGCAAACTGAAATACTGGCCTGTTTCAGCTGAAGATCAGAGAAACATGAAATAAATGACTATCCTCAATTTCTTTTTAAGTTATTTTAATTCTGTAACAGTGTGTGAAGAACTGATGTCAATTCAGAACGAAAGTTATTCATGCAGATTACAAACTGAAACCATGGAACGTTTGGAAGAATAATAGCAAGACAATTCCCAACTCAGGAGGAACTCTTCTGCAATGTTTGGACAAATAGGCAATAACAGCTGTATCTCCTAACCGATAAAAGGAAACTCGCGACATGCTTCAGTTTTTTCTTTAATTATTCATGGATCTTTGTTGTGTCAGCAACTCATTCATAGTTTCAGCCATTAATCTACATTGCAGAAAAACAAGGAACAATGCACAAGGTTTCAGTGAGGTAGAGCTGGAATTCAAAAGGAGCTGAAATCCAAACCAAAGAACTGCCTTGCTGCTGCCATCTGAACAAATATTTCAAAGACACGATTGTTAACTTCATTCATACAAGTTGCATTGGTGCAGTGAAAAGCATTTTGTGAGACAAATTATGATGAAGCAATTTTTATTTATCAGACTCATAAAAGGGATATTAGTTTCAAGGATGCAGGTGTCAATGGCACGCCATCATTTATTACTTTCCCTAAAGACCTCCAAAAGACGAATGTGGATTGCCACATTACATGCACAGAAGATACAACCAGGGAGCAAAAGGTAGAGCGTTCCAGGGTTTTAACCCTACAACAATAAACAAAAGTTCGGAAGGTGTACAGCTTGGGCAGGAACACAGAGTCAGCGGTGTTCCCATGCACGTGCTGCCCATGTTCTGGATGAAACAGCTCTATGTTTGGGAGATTCCACTGAAGCATTGACGAGTTGAAGTGATGCTTACACTCAGCAGCCAATGTCTTCTGGAGATGGAGGAATGAATGCTTACAGAGGTAGACAGGACAAATCATATTGGCTGCTTGGTCTTGTGGGAGCTAAACCTATCTAGACATAAAGAGAGCATCCATCACACTTTTGATTTGTGCCTTGCAGGTGGCGGAAAGTCCCAGATCAAATGTTGAACTCCTAGCCACAGCGTGTTGACGACAGTAGATGCATGGCCTGTCCAGTTTCAGGTTAATGTCAACTCACAGGATGTGGGTAATTTGATATTGCTGCTAAATGTCAAGTTGAGCTGCTTAGGTCTCTTCTTGGAGATGACCATCACCTGCCATGAATGCTACTTGCAACATCATCCCAAGGCTGAATGTTATCCAGGTCTTGCTGGATGTACAACTGCTTCATTCTTTGATAAGTTGCAAATGAAACGGAATGGTTTGTAATTAGTCAGTTTGCAATCAGTTGATATCCCTACATCTGATCTTACTTTGGATGGAAAGCATTGCACAAGCTGAAAAGTTGAACAAGTTATCAAAGGTTTTTAACATCAGTAAAATAAGCTTTAACTGCATCTCAGAACAGGAAAGATCAGGGAGATTTAGGGAGGGAGACCTAGTATTTTGGGCCAAGACAGCTCAAACACAGACCACCAGCAAAGCAGCATTGAGAGTAAGGGATGCTCTCAAGATAGAACGGGAGAAGTTCAGATATCAAGAATGGAAGATATCACAATTAGTGCAAGGCAACACAGGTGAGTAATTTAAAAGTCACAAGATTTGGTGCAAGTTAGGAAATGAACAGCAACAAAAATACTGTTGGAAATCTGAAATGATCACACTGATTACCTGAAATTGTTGAAGTCAACGTTTAAAGCTGGAAGGCTGTAACAAGCCTGGTCAGAAGATGATGTGTTGTTCATTGGTACATGTTAAGAGGCCATTAACCCAAAATAAATTCAGTCCCTCTCTCCATATCTTCTGTTTGACCTGCTATTTCCAATATTTACTGTTTTATTTTACCCATCCCGAGGAGCTAATTTAGAAGTTGCATAAACTACATTTTGCATTACAATGTCTGATCCCTAGATTAAGCACAACAGCAAAGTTCGTAATTTAGATTTGGGACCAAATGTCAAAGGAGCCTCTGCTGGGCCGAAGGGTCTCAAAGGATACCTGCAGTGCTGTTTTTCATCAACAGGAGGCACTACTCCCAAAGGACACTGGTGACCCCTTCTGGTAGAATACCAGTTCTGCGATATTAAACAAATTAATTTTCATAACTTGTTCAAAGACTCGTAAATGATGGATTCTGTTTTTGAAACAGAAGTTACAGTCAATAGAAGAAAAGAGCAGACATTTAGCCACGTAAATAAATTTATGGCCAGAAAAACACAGATACTCCCCCAAAGTTTCCTATGGACTGTCACAGATTGTGACCTCAACAATGACAAATAAGAATTGCTTTTAAGCTTCAAACCAAGACTGAGCACTCAACCTGGGCTGGCACTTAAAACATATCAGAATCGAGGGTGAGGTGTTAAAGGGAGACCACGTCCATTTGATCAGAGATGTTGAAGATTCTGAGACATTATTAAAAGAACAGTATACTCCAAACATTCATCACTCAATCACCACCACCTAAACACAACAGAACTGGTGCTTTGGAATTGGAATTGGTTTATTATTGTCACCTGTACCAAGGTACAGTGCAAAACTTGTCTTGCATACCGATCGTACAGGTCAATTCATTACACAGTGCGTCGAGGTAGTACAGGGTAAAAACAATACAGAATGCAGAATAAAGTGTCACAGCTACAGAGAAAGTGCAATGCAGGTAGACAATAAGGTGCAAGGTCATAATGAGGTACATTGTGAGGTCAAGAGTCCATCTTATCAAACTAGGGAACCGTTCAATAGTCTTATAACAGTGGAGTAGCTGTCCTTGAGCCTGGTGGTACATGCTTTCAGGCTTTTGTATCTTCTGCCCGATGGGAGAGGGGAGAAGAGAGGACGTCCCAGGTGGGTGGGGTCTTTGATTATGCTGGCTGCTTTACCGAGGCAGCAAGAAGTGTAGACAGAGTCCATGGAGGGGAGGCTAGTTTCCATAACGTGTTGAGCTGTGTCAAAAGTAGACATGGCCCAACATAGTGGAAAACACTTTCTCCTCAAAAGTGTGATAACAGTGATCAGAAATGCCATCTTTCTCTCCCTCTGAAATAGCACAAGATCTGATTAACTGTACCTGATTTTTACAGTGTGGCTTCGAATCCAAATCATCAACAGCACATACTTGGTTTTCAACTGTCCAGGCAACATTCCTCTTCCTTTAATCGTTAACAGCAAGACCCTCACATTCAGTACAGTTTATAATTTACTGAGTGAGCCACAAACACACGTTACAGGTTATAGGAACCGAGTGAGTGGGAAACTCTTGCCGTTCCTGAATAAAGTCACATTGGAATGTGATAAACATCCATTGATTCAAGTCTCCCAAATACAACAGGCATTTTAAAAAAACACGCCGTGCTGAAAGAAATCCCAAGATAAATTTTTGCTCAAATGTTGAGGCAGCAGCAGCATTTGCATTCAGGAGGAGTGAGTGTGGCAGATGGGGGAGGGAGGGTCATGAGGAAACACTCCACACAATATACTCAGACTGTGTGGGCAAGCTCATGTTAAATAAGGCTCTCCCCGGCTGCCAGCGGCAGCTCACTGATACACTAGGTTATTCAGTGATCGAAGGCAGTGAACATTATGCAACCAAATACAAACACCATTGCATGCCATACTGAGAAGTGACTGTTTTTACTCGCTGATTAACCCAGTAAGCTCTCATTGATATCACCACATCTGTCCAGTCATTAGCTTCACACTTATGACCTTTCTCACAAAAGGCAGAAGGCTTTATTCTGAACATGTCTCGTACCAGGATATACATTTACTACATGTAAATTATACATGCTGCCTCCTCATCATTCAGCCTTATCGACCCAACTAGCAGCGCTAACAAAACCTTCAAACATTCAACAATGGAGTGCCTTTCTCTGCAGCTGCCCTTTTAACATTGGTATCGAGAATTGCAGGGAAAATAGTCGGTACCACGTAACAAAAGCTGCAACACTTCAAATTAACATTGCATTCTCCAAGTATTTAACATTGTTTAATAGATTCTCAGCTGGGGGAGGTGTGGGGGGGGGGGGTGGAAATCTCTGATTTCTGATGTCTTCCCCTCCCATCAGTTACACAAACTTACCGTTTTCCCAATATCCATTGTGGAAGTCTGTATTTATGTCCTGCTTCTTCCACACTTTCAACAACCCAGGAAAAGAGAGAGAGACACACACACAAAGCAGAGTTATATCCAGAGACTCCAGTGGATACTACACCGTGGTCCTCACACAATCTTTCATCGACAGCTTGGACGGCCTTCTACTTAACCCGTGTCTGGAAAGAACATGACCTGCCCTTTCCGATTAAGTCCAAGTCCAATTGAATGGGAAATTGTTTTTCTTTCCTCTTCCCCTCGCGACAGCAGAAACTGAGCCCTCGCTTTCCCCTTTATGCAAAGTCTGGAAGTCGTTACAATCAGCATTGAAAGGCTGGTCGCAAAGATGCCATCTCCAGCTGAGAGCTTCCGGACAAGGGGAGGAGGAAAGCTGCTGGGGAGGGCGAGTGGAGGAGGGGGGCGGGGGAGGGGGGGCTGATGGCAAGTGGGGGGAAGCAGGGGGGGAATCTGACAGCTGACATCCTTATTCACAGGAAACATTGCCTCTGATGATATTTTTATACACACGTCACTCTACTCCCGGGGTTTTGCAAAAGGAGAAGCTACACTGACTATCTCTCTCTCTCTCTCTCTCATAAACACACACACAAATACAATAACATTTGAATAAGTGACGCCACATTCTTTCAAGTACAACTGCATTGTGACTGGGAGGAGGAAGTAGGAAGCAAGCAGCATTCACCATTCTGTCAGCCTCCGAGCAGCAAAGCTCAGGAAATTAACCCCGACAAAAGATTTCACTTGTTGTTACCGAAGGCGCTAATCCTTTCTCTCCACCCCCACCCCCTGAAGGAAAAGTCCATCCAACCTTGGAGATCACTGATCAGAACACAATTAACCAGTTAACTGCCAGCTTTAATACTTAAAAACTGGCAGCTATGTGCTCTGGCTATAATTCATTCAATTTCAAAGAGTTCTTTAAAAACAAAGCTCCTCACACAAGTCCTACCAGCTACCACCACCACCCCCAGTAGGTAATGGGAGGCTCTGATAGTGCAGCAACGATATAGCAGCTAACACAATGGAAGCTTCAGCACACGAGGAGGCCATTCCACTCATAGTCACAGTTAATGCTGCTGCACATCTTGACTAATCTCATGTCTTGGTCACTCTTTTACCCTCCTCAATATTCTTCATCACCCTTATTCCTCCGCTGTAGGAGTTGACTCGATCTCACTGGACACCTGCTGCAACATTCCACTTTCTAATAAGGCTAAGTTTATTCTGATATATCCCTGTAGTAATTCTGTGCTCTTAGCACCTACTCGACATCAAGGGGAAAATAATCTTTTACCACTAACTCACCTAGATAATTTGCAAATGTTGAACAATTTTATGCTTCATCTCCTCTTTTCTTTTGTATAAAAATTTCTGATTGGAATTATGTTCTCTGATGCTCAACATGCTCTCTTTGGCAATTGTTGTATTTTTTCCACTGGTCCAATGCGACCTTTGGGGGAGTTACAACAAGTCCCCATTTGTCCGCATGGATGAGTGTAAAAAAATCTAACAGCTTTATTTTAAAGTTTCGGGAAGTTATCCCTCAGGTTCTGGCCAAGACTCATCCCTCAACCAACATCACTGAAACAGCTTGGTTATCATCACAATGCTACTTTTCAGAAGTTGCTACTTGCAAATTAAAATCTACATTTCCTAACAAAATGGCAACTACATCTCAAAAGTACTTCATTTGTTGTAAAGTGATTTATAACATCGCAAGGTTGTGAAAAACAGAGATTCAAGTGTACTTCATATCGGTCTTTACCAAGAAAAAGATACTACAGGTGACACGCCACCCCCGCGTTGCAAAGGAGATATGTTCCTAGAAAACAGTCCGTATCACGATCTTCCATAACGTGAAGCCGCGTCATCTGTGTGTGCATCAAGAAACACAAGCTGTAATAAAGGTCAATTTTGCGTAATTTACTTATTTGTATTCCCCATAAAAAGAGAGTGAATTTTATTCCATATTTCAGATTTTTGTTTAATGGTCTGTGAATTCCGTAACCCAGAAGGCCATAATGCAAGGGTCACCTGTATTCGAGTGTCAACAAAGGAAAATGTTACCGGAATACCAAGTGGGCTAAAAATTCAAAAAGATGATACACTGGTACCTCATTCAGCACTATGGATATGTTTCTAGGAATGAGAGCACTAATTGAATCAGGTCTAAAAGGGGTCATGACATACTGAGCTCTCAATGAGCGAGCATCAATGGCATAATGCACTCTCATTGGCCAAGTGAACATGAACAACATGGCCATATTCAGCAAGCTGATTACTGGTAAGGTGGTGCCTTTTGACAATTTTATTTTGATTCCTGTTTCTTTTAAACTAAGAACTCTTCCCAGGCACCAGGGGAGCAGTACAGATCAGCACTCTAAGGAGTAGGGTACCAATGCACCAGGAAAGCTCTTTAAATTGCTCGGTCCAGATGGGAATCATCTAAGGCTGCTGAGGGAAACAAGACTGGAAACTGAGGAGACACTTTGCCGTGATCTTCCAGACATCTGAGGTTCAGGGGTGGTGCTCAACATCTGGAGAAATCTGCGGGTATACGTACATCAATTGTTCAAAGTGGCAGGGCAGTTTAAGAAGGTAGCTTAAAAAAAACAAGATACTGGGATTTATAAACAGAGAACAGTACAGCACAGGAACAGGCCCTTCAGCCCACGATATTGTGCCGAACTAATTAATCTAGTAAAGAAAGCATAACTAAACTAATGCCTTCCACCTACACATTGTGCATACCCCTCCATTCCCTGCACATCCATGTGCCTATCTAAAAGTCTCTTAAACGCCTCTATCATATCTGCCTCCACCACCACTCCTGACAGCACATTCCAGGCACCCACCACTCTCTGTAAAAAAAAACTTGCCCTGCACATCTCCTTTGAACTTACCCCCTCTCACCTTAAATGCATGCTCTCTAGTATTAGACATTTCGACCCTGGGAGAAAGATACCAGCTGTCTATCTATGCTTTGCATAATCTTGTAAACCTCGATGAGGTCTCCCCTCAGCCTCTGCCCCTCCTGAGAAAACAACCAAGTTTGTCCAACCTCTCCTTTTAGCACATACCCTCTAATCCAGGCAGAATCCTGGTAAACCTCTTCTGTATCCTCTCCAAAGCCTCCACATCCTGCCTATAATGGGGCAATCAGAACTGAATGCAGGTGCGGCCTAGAGTTTTATAAAGCTGCAACACAACTTCCCCACTCAATGCCTCAACTAATAAAAGCAAGCACGCTATATGCCTTCTTTACTATCAACTTGTGCAGTCACTTTCAGGGAGCTATGGACTTGGACCCCAAAGATCCCTCTGTACAGCAACACTGTTAAGGACTTGTCATTAAATGTATAGTGTCCCTTTACATTTGATCTCTGAAAGTGCAACACCTTATATTTGGCCAGATTAAACTCCACCTGCCATTCCTCCACCCATATCTGCAACTGCAAAATATCCCGCTGTATCCTTTGGCAATCTTCTGCACTATCCACAACACCACCGATCTCTGTATCATCAGCAAACTTACTAACCCACCCATCTACATTTTCATCCAGGTCATTTACAGGTATATATATCACAACAGCAGAGGTCCCAGTACGGATCCCTGCGGAACACCACTTGTCACGGACCTCCAGCCAGAATAAGTCCCATTGACCGCTACCCTATGTCTTCTATGGGCAAGCCAACTCTGAATCCAAATGGCCAAATCACCATAGATCCCATGCATTTTAATCTTCTGGGTGAGCCTCCCGTGAGGGAACTTGTAAAACACCTTACTGAAATCCACATAGACAACATCCACAGCTCAACCTTCATCAATCACCTTCGTCACCTCCTCGAAAAACTCAATCAAGTTAGTAAGAGACAACTTGCCCCGCACAAAGCCATGCTGACTGTCCCTAATTAGGCCATGGTTTTCCAAGTGCTCATAAATCCTATCCCCAAGAATCCTCTCTAACAGCTTCCCTACCACTGACACGAGACTCACCGGTCTATAGTTCCCAGGATTATCCCTATTTCCCTTCTTGAATAATGAAACAACATTAGCCACTCACCAGTTCTCCAGGACTTCGCCTGTAGCTAGAGAGGACACGAAGATCTTGGTTAAGGCCCCAGGAATCTCATCTCTTGCCTCTCTCAATAACGTGGGGAATATCCCATCAGGCCCTGGGGATTTATCCACCTTAATGTTCTTTAAGGGGCCCAACACTACCTCTTTCAATGCCCTAGCATATTAGCACACTCCACATAGATCTCCCTATCCTCCACGTTCTTCTCACTGGTAAATACTGATGCAAGGTGCTTAGTTAGGACCTCCCCCATATCCTCCACCTCTAAGCACATGTTCCTTCCATTATCATTGAGTGGTCCTACCCGCTCCCTTGTTAATCTCTTGCTCTTGATGTATGGATAGAATGCCTTAGGATTCTTTTTAATCCTATTTGCCAAGGACTTTTCATAGCACCTCCTAGCTCTCCTAATTCTCTTCTCAAGTTCTTTTCTAGTTTCTTTATAATTAAGGGTTGAATTTGAGAGAACTAGAGGGAAAAATAAATTGAGGGAAAAAATAAATAAGAGGGAAAAAGTAGAACGAGTTAGTCATGATAAACCATTTTCTAAAACCATTGCTTCAGGCCAATTCTGCGTACCAGACTTCGGGAAAGATGTGAAGATTTCAGCTGGTGCACAGTAGAGATTTGCTAAAATGATTCCAAAGATGAGAGACTTATGTCACCCAGGTAGAATGGAGAAGCTGGGTTTGTTCTCCTTGGAAGAGAGTTGGTTGGATAGAGATCTAACCAAGGCATTTAAAATCATGGACAGAGACAGGAGGGAGAGCAGACAGGGGGAGGAGGGTTGAGAGATGGAGATACGGAGATTGGGGGGGGGGGGGGGAAGAAAGAGCGACAGGGGGTGAGAGAGGCGGGAGTGAGAGAAGTGGGGGGGTGAGAGAGGAAGAGGGATGTGTGAGAGGCGGGGGGGGGTGAGAGGCAGGAGGAGGCGGAGCAGGGGGGAGGCAGAGAGGTAGGGAGAAAATCTGCACTGCTCCCATTGGTGACAGATCAAGAACCAGATTTGCATTGAAAATATCCCTCAATGCTTCCTTTCTTTATCCTTATCTATTGCACGTGTTGAGATATAACAAATCTTTTTGCAATAAAAGTCAACATACTATTTGCCTTCCTAATTGTCTGCTGGACCTGCATGTTAGCTTTCAGTGAGGTGTGTGCAAAGAGCTCAGATGCACACAGTAAACACACCTTTATTAGCTGAAAACCATGCAATCAGCAGAAAATATCCCTGCTGCTGACTGTTTCAGCCAAGGATGCATGAGCCATGTACCCAGGCAGAATACACAGAATGCAATGGTTCAAAGAGACAATTCACCACCATCTTCTCAAGGGAAATTAGGGATGGGCAAAATGTGCTGTGCTTGGAAGCAAAACCACAATCAATGGCAAAATAGATAAAAATTAAACACTGCGCTGAGAAGTTCCTCAAGCAACATCCTGAACTGAGATGGATGATTTCCAACAAAAACCATCATTGATCATAATCCAGCATAAACACTTTATACATGAAAATCAGAAAATGAGCGCATTTTTTCCAGAGCCCAATGATGCAAGTAGAGCTGAAGTCACAATCCTGCAAATGTTGAAGAGAAGGTAGATCAATAAAATTGATTCGATTTGTACAAGGGTGAGTCAGTGGGAGGGCCAAGAATCTATGGAGGACAAGGCTTTGATATCCAGCTGTTCTCCAGTTCCCTCACAAAAGAGGGAGCACGTGAATCACAAGAGGAAGAAAAGACCAGGGTCATCTCTGATGCAGACCAGCAACCAGCCTGACCAGATGTTGCAAAAGGTCACTGCGCAGGAGTAAACCACTCGGCCCCTCGAACCTGCTCTGCCATTCAATAAGATTTTGGCCAATCCCAGTGTAATTTAATGTAATCCACTCCTTTTTCCCAAAAACTGCAAATCTACCATTTGCATAACAATGTTACACCAATAAAAGGCAAACTGAAAGTCAGAGGCATACAGCACAGAAACAGGCCCTTCAGCCCAACTGGTCCATACCTACCAAGATGTCCATCTAAGCTAATTCCATTTGCCCGTGTTTGGCCCATATCCCTCTAAACCTTTCCTATCCATGTACCTGTCTAAGTACCTTTTAAATGTTGTTATTGTACCTGCCTCAACCACTTCCTCTGGCAGCTCATTCCATATACTGACCACCATCTGGGTGAAAAAGTCTTCATTTGAAATTTAATGACCTCCACAGGATGTGTTCCTATACAATTTGCTGAGGATCCTTTGCAGGGTTTTGACCCAAAACATCAACAATTCCTTTCCCCCTCACGGATGTGCTCGACCCACTGCGTTCCTCCCACAGAGAGTTTGTTGCAGAGGTTACAAGTCCTGCCCCAACCCCCCTCCTTCCCCCTAAAAGGCAGCTCACACTCATGGAACCACGTTTGTGCAGGAACCCAACCCTTCTAAGGCAGAGGCTCTGTGCAGCTCAACTGCTGGATAAGCTAAATGTGGGGGAGAGCGACCTCCGATCAAACAAGTGGTGACAGTCGTCAGGGTGGGGTCCATCCGAGAGAAAGCAATTGGCTGGCAACTGGTGAATGGGGTGGGGGAAAGGTGGGGTGATGAAGAGACATCAGGAATCTGGAGGAAAGGAGAGGGGTTGTGAGTTTAGGGAGCTGAAAGAGAGTAGGAATGTGCGTGGCAGCGATTAAGGGGAGACTGAAGCAGGGAGAGGGTCGGGGTGGAGGGGTTCTTTAAGACTGAGGGTTTGAGGAGGAAGTTGTGTGCCAGATTGCGTGGCCAACACTACTCTAAGCGATGAGGCAAGACAACAATCCAAATGTAAAGCCAAAAGGTTCTATAACATGACAATAGGGTTACTAAAAAGGCATGAGTAACTTAAAATCCAACTGGATTGTTCACTCAATGATACGATATTTGCATCCTTTAAAGTACCAGCAACACTATGCATTCCGGCTCTACTTTGTACCTACTCAGTTCCATTCAAAAGTTTCTTTAAATCAGCTTTTCACCCAATTTTAAACCACCTGTTGTTATGTTACATGGACTGGTAATACGACCAGATGCCTTTGAAAGTCCTACTGTAATAATGAGTGTACATGCCTGTATCAGCAGAATTAGGAGTAAGCTATTCAGCCCCTCGAACCTACTAGCCTATTTAATAAGACCGTGGCCCATCTCAGTGTAAATTGGCTGTAGTTCACTCCTTTTCTCAAGGACTGTTGATTTCTCATTTGTATAACAATGTTACATGAATAAAAAGCAAACTGAATATCTTCATTTCAAAGTTAATGACTCCACATGATGTGATCCTACACCATTTCCTCAGGACCGTCTGGCGTTCACCAATTAGCAAAGGACTCAGAGTTAGGAAACAATGTGCTGGAGGAACTCAGCAGGTCGAGCAGTATCTGTGGGAGGAAAGGAATTGTTGACATTTCAAGTCAAAACCCTGCATCAGGACTGAGAGCGGAGAGGCGAGATGGCCGGCATAGAGAGGAGAAGGAGAGTGGCGAGAAAAGATTCTGAGGTGACTGGTGGACTGAGGGGTGTAGGATGACAGGCAGGTGGTGCCTGGCAGGGGAGGTGGGGTGGGGGGGGGGGTGGTTGAACTGGGAGACAGTGGCAGATGAATGATAGATGGGAGGCAGACAAAGAGAGGAAAAAAAATAGAGCAAGGTGGGGGGCAGGGGAGTGTGAAGATAGCGGGGGGAGGGGAGTATGAAGACTCACAGTTAATCACATTTACACTCTAGTTCTGCATTATGGTCAAATTTAAGATTTGCTCCCCTCAATAACACTTGGCACAAATGGCCTCAAGTATCCTCGACGAATAAATCTGATAGTATTCTTTTATGTTGACAGGAAGATCATTCAGGACATCCTAAAGGCATGCTGTGCTGCTAAATGGTAACTGCATCTCCCTCACTCTCTCCCAAAGGTACAATCGATCCTTTGTTCTAGCAAATTGCATGAGCAAGCTTTGTTTACTTGTTGCTTTTCCTTCTTGAAACGAAGTCCAATGGATATTCTACAAAGCAATGTAGAAGCTCTTAAACCTTTAACTGCCAAGCTGCTTACGTTTAAATTTTCTTTCAATTTCCCCTTTTTGTTTAATCCAGATTAAACTAAGAAACAAATGGCTTCAAAGTGCAGTACCATAGAAAGGATGGCCAGTTTATTCTTCTCCCCAAATCTGACTTCAAGTAGTTGGCTGAAAAGCTGCCTTTGTAGCAGCTGCTGCCACGATGCGAGAATAAAGACACGAGTCTGCAAGCTGTGGAACAAGACTGATTTATTTACCCGCCTTTTAAGCGGCGCAGTTCCCGCCTTCCGAAAACTGAAATGACGTACGTGCTACGTCATCAAAATCTTTACGCGCTATGTGGATTCTGCCCCGTCACTCAGGGAACGAAGGCCCAGCGCCATCTTGGGCCCTGCCGTTTTGACAACGCGCACCCCGACCGACGAGCCGGTTCGCCTGCGCAGACGGTGAGTCGCCACACAACCCCCACCCCCAGAGCCGGCGATACGGTCCCCAAAGTTCGCGGACTGCGCTAGCCGTTGCTTAGGTGATCAGCCTCTGCGTCGCGGTGTTGGGACCTTGACCGGTTGTTGTAGGTCTAAATGGGCCGGTTTGAGGCGGTCCGTCGAGAAGACTTTTTCCTTGCCCCCAACGTCCAAAATAAAAGTGGACCCATTATTTCTGACGACCCAGAATGGCCCCTCGTATGGTCGTTGCAACAGTGCCCGGGGCATGCCCCTGCGAATGAAAACGAACTTACGGTCTCGTAGTTCCTTGGGCTCACAGGATGGGGACTGACCATGTCGTGAAGTGGGAGTCAGTGCCAAGCTGCCGAGCCTCTCGCGCAGTCTTTCCAGGACTGCCGCGGGTTGTTCCTCTTGCCCCCTAAAGGTGGGTATGAACTCCCCTGGGACAACCAGGGGTGCACCGTACACAAGTTCGACTGACGAGGTGTAGAGATCCTCCTTGGGGGCAGTGCGTATGCTAAGCAAGACCCAGGGAAGTTCGTCGACCCAGTTAGGACCTTTCAGGCGAGCCATCAGGGCTGATTTCAGATGGCCATGAAAACATTCTACCAACCCGTTTGACTGAGGGTGGTAGGCCGTGGTGGTGTGCAGCTGCATTCCTAGCAGTTTCGCTAATGCAGACCATAGGCTGGAGGTAAACTGGGCGCCTCCGTCTGAAGTGATGTGGGCCAGAACACCAAAGCGCGAGACCCAAGCTGTGAGCAGCGCCTGGGCACAGGAACCAGTAATAATGTCTGAGAGAGGGGTTGCCTCTGGCCACCTCGTGAACTGGTCCACGATGGTAAGGAGGTACCACGCTCCTCTTGAAACTGGCAGGGGACCAACGAGGTCAACGTGAATGTGGTCGAACCTTCTATGGGTAGGCTCAAACAGCTGTGGCGGGACCTTGGTGCATCCTTGGATTTTTGATGTCTGGCAGTGCGGACAAGTCTTGACCCACTCACTGACCTGCTTGCACAGGCCATGCCAGACGAACTTGCTGGCGACTAGTCAGACAGTCGATCTGATAGACGGGTGTGCCAACCCGTGTACCGAGTCGAAAGTGCGTTTCCGCCAGGCTACAGGAACTATAGGGTGGGGCTGACCGGTTGTGACGTTGCACAGGAGGGTCTGCTGACCTGGGCCAACTACGAAATCTTGGAGCTGCAGGCCTGAGACTGCGGTTCTGTAGCTGTGCAGCTCATTGTCGGCTTGCTGTGCGTCAGCCAGGGCCGCGTAGTCTACACCCAGGGACAGGCTGTGGATGGTCGGTCTGGAGAGCGCGTCAGCAACGACATTGTCCTTTCTGGAGACATGCTGGATATCTGTTGTGAACTCGGAAATGTAGGACAAATGTCGATGCTGGCGGGCTGACCAGGGACCGGAGATCTTAGAGAAGGCGAAAGACAATGGCTTGTGGTCAGTGAACGCGGTGAAAGGCCTGCCTTCTAAAAAGTACCGGATATGCCAGACTGCCAGGTACAGCGCTAGTAGTTCTCGATCAAAAGCGCTGTATTTGAGTTCGGGTGGCCTAAGGTGCCTGCTGAAAAATGCCAAGGGTTGCCAAAGGCATTCGATTAGTTGTTCCAGTACCCCACCAACTGTGATGTTGGATGCGTCCACTGTGAGGGCGGTTGGGACGTCTGTCCTGGGGTGTACCAGTATCGCGGCATCTGCTAGGGCTTCTTTGGCCTTAACGAAGGCAGCCGCGGGCTCGTTGTCCCAGGCGATGTCCTTGCCCTTGCCAGACATCAGCGAGAACAAAGGGCGCATGATACGGGCTGCTGCAGGGATGAAACAATGGTAAAAGTTGACCATCCCAACAAACTCCTGCAGGCCTTGACCACATTGGGACAGGCAAAATGGCAGATAGCATCTACCTTGGCAGGTAGGGGTGTTGCTCTCTCGCTGGTGATTCTGTGGCCGAGGAAATCGATAGAGGCGAGTCTGAATTAGCACTTGGCCAGGTTGATAGTGAGGCCGAAATCACTGAGGCGGGAGTACAGTCAGCGGAGGTGGGAAAGGTGTTCTTGGCGGTTACGGCTGGCGATGAGAATGTCATCTAAATAAATGAACACCAAGTCCAGGTCGTGGCCTACCGTGTCCATCAGCTGCTAGAAGGTCTGCGCGGCGTTCTTAAAGCCGAACGGCATTCGAAGGAATTCAAAGAGGCCGAACGGAGTGATAAGTGCAGTCTTGGGGACGTCGTCAGGGTGGACCGGGACTCGGTGGTATCCCCGGACGAGGTCTACCTTGGAGAAGATGTGGGCCCCGTGTAGGTTTGCTGCGAAGTCCTGGATATGAGGGACGGGGTAGCAGTCTGGGGTGGTGGTGTCATTCAGCCTGCGGTAGTCGCCGCAGGGCCTCTACCTGCCGGTGGCTTTGGGGACCATGTGCAGGAGGGGAGGCCCAGGGGCTGTCTGACCTGCAAATAATCCCCAGCTCCTCCATGCGGCGGAACTCCTCCTTCGCCAGGCGGAGCTCACCTGGAGGTAGTCGTCGTGAAGGGGTGGCCCCCCTCGTGGTGATGTGGTGCCGCACCCCATGTTTGGGCATCGAATTTGTGAACTGAGGTGCCAGAAACGATGGGAACTCGGCTAGGAGCTTGGTGAACTTGTTGCCAGACAGGGAAACGGAGTCCAGGCGCGGGGCTGGTAGGCTGGCTTCTCCCAGAGAGTAAGTTTGGAAGGTTCTGGAATGCACTAGCCGTTTCCGTCACAGGTCGACTAACAGGCTGTGGGCCCGGAGGAAGTTGGCTCCCAGAAGTGGCTGGGCGACGGCGACAAGGGTAAAGTTCCAGGTAAAGCAGCTGTCGAATTGTAATTGGACTATATGGGTACCGAAAGTCCGTATCGTTGTGACGTTTGTGGCTTTGAGGGCGGGTCCCTGTTGCCTGCTACGAGTGTCGCGGCCAGTCGGGGGCAAAACACTGACCTCTGCTCCAGTATCAATGAGGAAACGACGCCCGGACTGCTTGTCCCAAACGAATAGGAGGCTGCGTTGGTGGCCAGCTGCCATAGCCGTCAGCGGCGGCTGGCCCTGGTGTTTCCCTGAAACTTGCAGGGTGCGTGGCATCGACGGGCCTCCACGCCCCACCTCTGATTGTAGAAACACAGCTGGTCTTCAGTGTCGTCGTCTGTGTTTCTGGGGTGTGGTCGCTCGGCTGCTGGTTTAGGTAGGTTCCTCACGTGGGTTGCTGAAATCGGCGTCGGCCAACAGCAGGTGAATGTCGTCGGGCAGCTGTTTGAGGAAGGCCTGCTCGAACATCAGGCAGGGCTTGTGTCCCTCAGCCAAAGCCAGCATCTCGTTCATCAGGGCCGATCGAGATCTGTCCCCCAGTCCGTCAAGATGAAGCAGGCGGGCGGCGCGCTCACGACGGGAGAGGCCGAAGGTCCAAATGAGAAGGGCCTTGAAAGCTGGGTACTTGCCTTCCTCCGGAGGAGACTGGATGAAGTCTCCAACCTGGGTGGCTGTCTCCTGGTCCAGGGAGCTGACCACGTGGTAGTACCGTGTGGAGTCAGAGGTGATCTGTCGAAGTTGGAGCTGAGCTTCGGCCTGGTCGAACCACACGCGGGGCCGAAGCGTCCAAAAGGTGGGCAGCTTGAGTGCCACTACGTTGGCCGCTGCGTTGTCGTTCATTGTGTGGGTCCAAAATCTGTTTGGACCGTCGGGGTCACCGATGTAGCAGCTGCTATCGTGATGCGAGAATAAAGACACGAGTCTGCAAGCCGTGGAACAAGACTGATTTATTTACCCGCCTTGCAGGGGCCTTTTAAGCGGCGTGGTTCCTGCCTTCCGAAAACGGAAATGACGTACGTGCTACATCATCAAAATCTTTTTGCATGCGCGGGTTCTGCCCTGTCGCTCGGGGAAGACGAAGGCCCAGTGCCACCTTGGGCCCCGCCGTTCCGACGATGCACGCCCCGACCAAGTTGGTTCGCCTGCGCAGACGGTGAGTCGCCACACTTTCACACTGACAAAGGTGTGGACTCTTCCCAGTCCATCGGTAACTGCAGATAACAGAGTGTACTGGGCAATGCTTGTTCAATTACCTTCCATGTAATAGTTGATGCAACTATTCTTATTGCATCCTACTGACGACTTATTTTCATCTTGTACCCAAACTACACCTCTAGTTGAGCTATCTAGAAGCCAGGACACTAAGTTTTGGGAATCTTCCACAGTAGGAAATCAAAGCAGTTTTCACATGAGTTGAAACATCATTGACCAAATTTTGGTAATGAGAATTTTCTTTTTGCCACAACAAACATAACCTATGGTGCATGTCCTTAAGCTTCCTTTGCCTCAAGATTATGAGGCAAAACTTTTTTCATCAAACAGCAACATAACATTTTCACAATTTTCTGCAGAATCAGCCAGCCTCTGCATTTGTCTATGGACAATGTTGAAAGATGGATCAATGAACTCGAACTATAACCCCACACTTTCATGATTTTGCACTTGAGTTTGAGAAAGTGATCCGCACAGTAAAAGCCACCTACAGAACAAGAAGCGATGGTAAACCAGAAGTAAGTCCCAATAATCTCAATAACTTTCTTCAACAGTTCTCCCTATTGAAAACATGAGCACATGATAAAGAATCTGTACTATTAACAGGTTCTGAGACACTGTGTTCTGGACAAGATTGGAATCTGTAAACAGACATTAATAGACTCAATCTCCAAGAACAATCAAGGCGTATTTGGAGCACCAAGCCAGGAAGTCAGGAGATAAGGAAACTTTTGAATAACATAGGCTAAATAGCAGCATACAAACTACAAGAAAAGCAATGATCATGTCTTCCACTGGAAAGAATGATTACAAGACAGGTCTGATTTAATGAATCAACGTGTTTTCTATTAAGAATCAGTAGTGAAGACATTTTAACACCATGAAAGCAAACACAAAATTAAGCCGAGAGAGACTTGAAGTTGTAGCTTTAATCACCAGGCAGATTGGCTCTTCTTGGTTACGAGATACCCTAATGAGCCAACCCATGATTATGTTTGCATCAGTGACTTCATGGTCACAATACGTACATTATGATCAAAAAGCAAAACCTACAGATGCTGGAAACAGAAAATATGAAAGATCACCCAACTGAAACATGAACTCTGTTTCATTGTCTTCACGGATCTCCCAAGTGCTTAAAGCATCTTTTGTTTTTATATGACTGCAGTGAGCTGGATAATATAATTAAAAAATATCTAACTGATGTCTTGTTGTTTCCTGGATCCTAAGGTTAAATGGTTGCAGATTCCCATGTAAAAATAAAAAGATTATAGTTGGCTTAATAGAGAGAGCAAAAGCAAAGAAGAGAAATGTGTGCAACAATCAAGATGCTGGAGGAACTCGGCAAGTCAAGCAGCATCTGTGGAGGGAAACTGACAGTCAACAGTGTAGATGAAGGGTCTCAACCTGAAATGTCGACTGTCCATTTCCCTCCACAGATGCTGCCTGAGCTGCTGGGTTCCTCCAGCATCTTGGGTGTTGCTCCAGATTCCAGCATCTGCAGTCTCTTGTGTCTCCAAGAAAACCAGATGCACTGGTCTCTCCATAATTACAAAGATGTGGTATGAAGCCTTAGTAAATTTTTCAACATTGAAAGAGATTTCAGCTCAATAGCTTCACACAACCCTGCAGACGTTTCTTGAAAGTTATGCCCTCCAGAAACAAAATGTAAAACTACTCATGCATTGATCTAAAAAATATCCCTGGTAGCCTTCCAACCTGAGTATTATTATCAACGTACCAAGTTTCTAGCACTCTCAAACTTACTAATACTAAAGAAACAACAAACCCCTTTCAGATTAGCTTTGCTAGGAATGGGGTTGACCCTCATCCAGGCTGCTCAATTGCTTAAAGGAAACCGAATTACTATATTTATCACCTCTTGGTTTATTGCTCCTAGTTCCTCAGAACCACTCACAAAACGATGAGCCACACGAGTCCTGACGAGAAACAGCACTCAAGTTGTGATCCAAATGTCTCACCTCTTTTGAACCGATGTTTGAATGCCTTGGCAAAACTAATCAACCTTCAAATACCCCACACAAAAAGGCTGCCCTGGAATTGACCATTATCCTGCAGGGTGGAACAGATGGCCAATACGAACAGTAATCATAAAGTCCATCCACATGATGCTAATGAACCAGCTGTAAAAGTAACAAGTGTTAATAACAGTTTTCCCCAAGAGCTTCAGGCCAGTGAAGTGAAATCGCTCTTCTGTGGTGACCTCACTGATCACAACCAAGAACCGTGAATCTGCTACAGAGCTAATGGTCCTGCTCAAATTACTTCAATCTTCAAGAGTATGTGTGTGAACGGGAAGTTGGCTCATCTCATGATTCTCCAAGCAGAAGTCCGCTGCAACTCAACAGCTGAAAATGCTCAAAAACATATAGCTATTTGGATGCTGACCCAGAAGGGAGGCTGCACCTGCACCAGAACTATCCAAAGATAGTGAATATTAGATACCAAGACCAGCCTGTGCCATCCTTATGGCAGACCCCATGCCCAAACATCAACCAACTTCTGATGTGCGCACTTACAAATTGCAACCATACCCCAACCACAGTGTGAGATTATTGGAATTTGGTTAAAGTCAAAACTTCACAAGGGAGCACAAACTAGAAGGAATTACATAAAATTAACAGCACAGAAGTTCTATACTCAACAAAGCAGATCTACATTTAAGACCCTACTTATATTGCAGGGTGAACTTAAAAAACTGTTTCAGTGCAGAGCAGAAAAATATTGTGTTAGCTCATACCTACTTTATTAATTACCATACTTTGCAAAAGTCAGAAAACATGCTTGCTTCTGGGAGGGAACAAGCTTAAACTTCATACAAGCATTTCTTAAAAATCATTTTAATCATTAAACATCTAGAGTATTTTATCTCGATAACTGTTTTCCTCCAATACAGGTCCATGGATGAACCAAAGTTGATTGCTTCAGTGCAGGAATGGTTGGTTTGCTTGACGGGGTCCGCAAGAAAAATTGGCAATTCTGGAGTCTGACCTTCATTTTTGCACTTCCCCACTTTATCTCAAACATCAAATGTTTGCTTAGTCTACCAAAGAATTTATACAAAATTCTTAACTCATCAGAACTTCCTGGAATCAGTCATGGTCTCCCTTAATTTTGAGGCTTTATTTATGTAAAATCTGATCTTTCAGATGTGTATACCCAGATTAAAAATAGTACTACTTACAGTAATCTCATTGGACTCTGTTAACTGGTATTACACCAACAACTAATTACGACAGAGTTGTTGCCACAGTTTTTACAAAGCACACCAACCAATATTACATGTTCATAATAGCCCAAAAAGAAAAACGCAAATCTTTGCTACGTTTGAGATAAAGTGGGGAAGTGAAAAAATGAAGTTTGTGTAGTTTTCATGACTTAAACAGAAACACAAGAAAGTGTAAACCTTATGAATTTACAATTTTGGTGGGCAGGTAAAGACCATTTGACCCATTATTTCTAACTGGATTTGGTTCAGGAGTAATTTATTGACTATAGCTCTGCTTTCAATACCGTAATTCCAAACAAACTCATCTCCAAACTCCTAGACCTAGGAGTCAGCACCTCCCTCTGCAACTGAATCCTTGGCTTCCTGACCAACAAACCGCAATCAGTGAGGATAGACAGCAACACCTCCGCCATGATTATCCTCAACACTGGTGTCCCGCAAGCCTGCGCCCTCAGCTCACTACTTTACTCCCTATACACTCAGACTGTGAGACCAGCTTCTTCTCCAATTCCAGCCACAAGTTCACAGGTGACACCTTGGTAGTGGGCTGGATCTCAAACGACAACAAGACAGAGTACAGGAAGGAGATAGAGAGCCCAATGGCGAGGTATCAAAACAACAATTTCCCTCAATGTCAGCAAAACAAAAGAGCTGGTCATTGACTTCAGGAAGGGGGTGGAGTTCAAGCCCCTGTATGTATCAAAGGTGTGAGGTGAAGATGGTTGAAAGCTTCAAGTTCCTAGGTGTAAATATCACCAATAGCTTGTCCTGGTCCAACCACAAAGGTGCTATGGCCAAGAAAGCACACTAGTGCCTCTATTTCCTCAGAAGGCTAAGCAAATTCGGCATGTCCCCATTGACCCCCACCAATTTTTATCTCTGCCCAAGATCACAAGAAATTGCAGAGCTGTGGACATAGCTCAGCACATCATGAAAACCACCCCCCAATGGACTCTGTTTACACTTTGCACTGCCTCGTGTAATCAGCCAAAATAATCAAAGACCCCTCCCACCCCGATCATTCTCTCTTCTCCCCCATTCCATCGGCCAGAAGATACAAAAGCTTGAAAACACGTACCACCAGGCTCAAGGACAGTTTCCATCCCACTGTTATAAAACCCTCGAATGGACCTCTTGATCTCTCAATCTCACTGTGGCCCTTGCACCTTATTTGTCTACCTGCATTGCATTTTTTCTGCAATGGTAACTGTAACACTATATTCTGCATTCTGTTATTGCTTTTCCTGATGTACTTGGGTTTTGGAATGATCTGTGTGGACGTTATGCTAAACAAAGTTTTCCACTGTATCTCAGTACATGTGACAATAATAAACCAATTACCAATTTAATGTATCAGATTTCTTCCTGTAATTAATCTTACGACACAAGCTGTCAGTCTTATACAATGACCTTCAGTGTACAGGCAACCACCATGTTGCAGGGAGGTTGTTCCCAGGACAGGATGATAGCAGCTATGAGGAATGATTGGATATGACAGAGTCGTTTTCTTTAAAATCGAGGTAGCCAAGGGAAAACTTGATTGAGGTCGAGATAGGATAAATAGGAAGGACCTAGGAAATAAATAGGAATAACCGGCAGAAGAATAAGAAAAAAACTTTCTCTTCTATCTCCCACCCAGAGTTTAGCATGAGGTCTGGAATTCACTGGCTGAAGGGATAGGAGGCAGAAATCATTGTCACCTTTGAAAAGCACTTAATGTGCGGTGAGAGGGCCGTGACCTGCAGGGCTTTGGATCTAGTGCTGCCAAGTGAAAGTAAGATGGAGACCTCCTTATCAACCAATGTGGACACAATGCATGGAGTGGCCTCCTTATGTGTCATAAATTGATGATTCAACCATCCTTGGCAGATTTGCAGAATTCAATCGCAAGCCATTCACACTTCTGGGGCAGAAGCAAGTCTTAACAATAGGCTTATTGATGCCAATGATCTTTTGGCATATTTCCAGCAATCTTGAAGAGCAATTTCTTTCTCACAAAAGCCTCAGTTTTCCAAAATTGATTTAGTACCTCTCTGAGAGGAACAAATGGTTTCAAGTTGAATGGTACATTAGATACCAGTTGAGTGGGACATGGCTGTTCCAGAAGGACATCAGTGAGTACAACACTCACACAAATCTGACCATGCAATGGCATCCCTTCCGTCAAGGAACTTACAAGAATTGGAAGCTACAGTGTGACACTGGCCAGCAGTGTGCCACTTTTCCCTTAACCACATGGCTTGACATAACACTGACCCAAGCGCCGACTTCTTATTTTTGCATCTTCCCGTCCCTGCCTTACACTCGCCAGGAGATCAACCAACTTCAAAGGGTGAAACCACACAGTAAGATATTGGTATTAAGTAACTAATATCCCCAAAGTCACTTTGACCCTTCAGAGCAGGATATTATTGAATAACTAACAGCTTTTGGTGGCAGTGTATTAACGAGTGGGATTTTAAACTTCATCTCTGGATCTGCAGGCTAGGAGTTAAAAGTTGATTTTTCTCCCCTCCTCCTTTCCTATAACCGAGTTATGATAAACAAAAACATCTTTGTTACTGCTGCCCATTAGTCCCTCACACTGTAAATGTAATTAACTATTCAAGGAAACCTGCAATTTGAACGAATATTGACTGCAGTAAACAACGTGCTGTGACACATCCAAGGGCTCACGGCTGAATGCTAGTCAGTGTCCAGCATTGTCTCGACTGAATCCATCAGGACTGCCTCGATACAAGCCAAACTTTATTCCTCCGAGTACTGTCTGCAGCCAGAGGTAAGAATGATGAAAAGAAATAGCAACCACGGTGCACCACTGTCCAGTGGCATTGTCTTCTTCATCTGCTTTTAACACAAAATATTTCAGGACAAGAAAGTGACATAGAGGTTACGCTATACACCACGGAACTCGTGGGTGGCACAACGTAGTAGGAGCTGCCCACCCCAGCCGACAGACTACATCCTCCATGACCCCACCTATTCCCCCCCCCCCCACCTCACACTCCACAGGTCCTTTGCAGAAATCACACGTGTCACCTGTCTTGCCGAGCCCTCGCTCGCCATTTCCCAGAACAACCTTCCCCCTCCCCCAACCATTTCCTGGAGGTCTTCCAGCCAGCTGCTACAAGGCCAAGCCACACCAACCCTGCCCCCAACCCTCTGAACCTCCAGCCACCATTCCCCCCCCCCCTCCACTCCCACCTCAATTACTGAACAATAGACCAGGAATCAGGTTTCCTCAGGTAATCCCCTCTCCAATTTCTTTGCTCCTGAGGTAATGGCACCCACTCTCACTGCAGCTCTCCTATATCCTGCGGCCGTGGCTATTTACCACATGTTGAACACAGCCACCACCCACAAATCCCAACCAATTCACAGAACAAACAAACATCAGGTCTGACTGAGATTTTATTGAGTTAACAACCTTGTTCATAATTTATTTTTGGCTGCATGCAACAGATCTTATTGGTTTCCTGAAGGCAGTTCTCATCTATTTTGCTGGAATACTTCTGCCAAACCAGCGTACTGCTATCCCATGCCATATCTTGGGAAAGAAATAACCATATCAGATTGCTGCAATAAGAATTCCCCAATGTTGATTCCTGGAACTTTTACAAGAATATGCAGAGGTTCACCAAGGACATGGTGCTAGGACATTGCCCACAGCACAACTGAGCATAAATACTTACAAAATATTGTTGAGAATCAAAAGATCAGTTGTTTATGACACAGGAGGCATTCGTGCCATTGTGTCTATGCCAGCTAGCTGTTCAGACTAATCTTGTTCCACACCTCTCAGTACATAGAGATGGAGGATATAGCACTTCAAGTGCTCATCTAATTTAGAACTCAATGAAGGTTTCTGCCCTCAACACCCTTTCAAGCACTGAGTTGTAGACCCATTCCATTCTTTGGGGAAAAAAATTATTTTCCTACCAAATTTTTAAATTTGACATCCTTTAGTTATTGATCTTGCTGCTCTGATCATCCTGCTTAAGCCTCAATTTTATACACCTTCATTAAACTTCCACACAACCTCTTATTTTAAAAGAAAAGAACAAGAGTTTAAGTCAATTCTTCAGCCCTAGATTACCCACTCGTCTCCTTTGTATTCGTGACAGCTCCCTGTAGCTCCAAGAACTGGCATAGACTCCATGGACCAAACCACTTCCTGCTATGCTGCAGGAAGATATGAGAAATATGCTTTCGTAGCAGTGACCAGAATTGAACACAGTTATCTAACTGTGGCCTAACCAAAATGTAGATACAGTTACAGCAGGAGCTTCCTACACTTAGTGCCTGTACCTCAGTAAATGACATATTCCTTCATAACCATCTTAGCAGCACGCTGTGCTACCTTTAAGGATCCCTGTATTCTGTAATGATTATCAATACTGTACTATTTTTGGAGCCCCATATCCTATTTGACCTGCACAAATCTATTATCTACACTTATCCAGATTAAACTTCATGCCACTTTTCTGTGCATCTTGGATTTAAGTCTTCTGATAACATGCTTAAATCTTCAGCTTTCTTGTTCACAACCAACCACATAGCCAAATATTATATCATCTGCAGATTTCTTTACTGCAGCTCCTGTATTTTCTGATGCATACCATGAAAAGAAAGAAACTTAGAAATGACCCTGTTGGAATCGCACTACGAAGTCTTCTAGCAATTATTTAAGACAAAACTTTGAATCCAATAGCTTTTATTGTCTTTATTAATCTTGCATGGCACATTGTCTGTCGTTGGTTAAACTATGCCTTTATAAAGAGTGATATGTATGACCCCTTAATTTATAATATTTTTAAATTACATGGCCATGATCTACATACTGCACAAGTGATCAGAAACTTGCTAAGATTATGCAGAGACATAGCATTATGTCCCAAGCCAGAGAAAACTGGAAAGTGATGGTCAATACCTCAACTCTTTACTCATTTCTTTGAGCACAATGGAATACAATTTATAAGCATGAAGTGATCATTCGATAATTTCTTGATGTTTATCACATCCAATACTTTATGTTCTTTCTCCTTGACTTCAATTTCAGGATCATCCTTTCCTTGTGAAGGGAGAGACAAATCAGTGTTATAGAACCAGACCAGGTTTATCTTATTTGTCTTTTTCCCTTATTACTCTTCTGTTTCTTACATTTGTAAAAATATCAGTTTTCCCACACATTTTTTCCTCTGTTCTCTGTCTCCCTAATTTCCTCTTCAACTTCACCCCTGCAAATTGTGCAATCCTATCATTTTTTTTAAATTAGGCTGGAGTGTTTGACATTAAGCACCACCAACTCCTTTATGCCATTTTTCCATCTCATGTTTTCTCTGCCTTTCAAACGTGTTTATTCCTCCCCTGCCTTCCAGACATTTCTGCCGCTCCCCCTTCTGAAACTGCACTCCAGATTGCAGAGAGCCCACCACTCCCTTCATCCCAGGAACCTTGCCCCCTCGATCATTTAATAGCAGGAAGCAGGAAGCTTATTGTCACAGGTAGAGATGCCATGAAGATTAGCTTTTTGCAGCAGCAGCTGCACAGTGCATTACAAACACAAATTACAAACTTAAAATAACAAATTATACACAACTTACATGATAAAATAAACAAAAATAACATTAGTGCAAATTCAGTCCAAGGTAGAATAAGGATTTTTCAGGTCAGTTCAAGAACCTGACAGCAGTGGGGAAGAAGCTGTTGTTGAACCTTGAGGTGTGGGTCTTCAGGCTCCTGTACCTCCTGCCTGATGGCAGCATCGAGAAGAAGGCATGGCCTGGATGATGGGGGTCCTTAATCATGGACGTAGCCTTCCTGAGACATCGTCTCTTGTAGATGTCCTTGATGGTGGGGAGAACTGGCTGAGTCCACCACCCCCTGCAGCCTCTTGCATTCCAGTACATTGGAGTTCCCATACCAGGCCATGATGCAACCAGTTAGAATGCGTTTCATCTTCAGTATCCAATTTCTGTTCCTGCTGGCCTTCAGCTGCCAAAGTCCTGCACACTGGAATTCCCTTCCTAAACTTATTCATCTCCTGCGTGACATCCTTAAAACCTTTGATTATTCTGGTCATGCCTTAATGAGTCTTCCAATATTGAATTGTTTGATAAAGCTTCTATGAAGCAAACATTTTGCTACATTAAGGGTACAATATAAATGCAACTTATCTTACTTGTAGTAGCCTCTATGTCATGAGTAAATTTGAGAAATACGAGCAGAGTTCGAAAGCTCCATCCATTTTACTTGGAGTGGAATGCCAGCTTTCACTCTCATCCTAAGCACCAAATTTCCAATGTTCTGCTGGAAAAGGATAAATCCACAGTCATCCCAAAGATAGTATGACAACCCTACCATTCCACATTGGTCAGGACACGAAGAAGGCTATCCTCGCAACACTAGGGGGAAAGAAATCAGGGCACCACTGAGTGACACCAATGAAGGTGGTCTCTGAAAGACCAAGGATTAAAAAGACTGCTCATCCTTAAGGAAAGAGAAATAAGCCCCATCATTTGTTTTGGGTGTGTTCTCCAACTTTCTTTCTTGGCCCTTACCAGAGTGCAAACTAGCTTTCAGTTGGCCAGGGTATGTTCCAACTTCAAGTATGTAAATTAATGCAGTTCCTGAGGTAACACCAAAATTCCTTCAGGACATAAAGCAAGAAATTAGACTAGAATTTGAATCATAATTAATTACTTGTTGGATCCAGATTCTACCTCAGCCACTTGGACCCCAGATTTTCGAACCCTGCCAAGATCTAACCCCTCTGTATCTCAGTGTACTGAAAACTTCTTCAGAGTACAGATTCAAGAAATGCAACTTCAGCACCATCTGGTGGACTTCTTGGAGAATTTTACCTTTCAGTCAAATGCAATGTTGTCATACATAAGGATTAGTTCAATCTTGGAGAAAATAAAGCAATTTATCATTAAATTACAATTTCTTTTTAGTAGCAAGGGGCCTCAATGACATTTAAAAAACAATTAATGACAACTTCTAGTCAAGGGCTACAGATGGGAATGCAGTGATAGTTCCAAGACTTCAACTGAGTGAGGGGGCCACATTTAGTGAGAGGTAATTTAACTATTTGATACATTTCAGTGTTTTCAATCTTTTCCACATCTGGATTCCTGATGAATTCAAACTTCTAGGGCCACATGATTAATAATATGTCCAAAAACCCATGGGAAACAATGCTCATGGCAGAAAACATTTTTGTCGTCTTCAACAAAATAATTCACTGCTGCCGCAACAAATCGGATAATGGGATCCACCTTCCAGATCTCTTGAATGTTGACATTCGTCAAGTTGTCTTCAGGTTTGCTTGCTGATCAATATGTCTAATCGGAAAGAATAACTTGCATTTATATAAACCCTTCCACAGCTACAATCAAGTATTTCTGAATTGCAGTCACCATTGTAAATGAAGAAAACAATAATTTGGAAGCTCTCACAATCAACAATGCAACAGGGATAAGATCAGCAGCTCCCAAAGCTTTCCTACTAATACTTGCTTCCAGATCTCCCACCTGCCTTCACAATTCCCACTTGCTTCCAAATCTACCAGCTGACTGCACAGTTCTTATATTTTAACTCGTGATATTATTTTAGTTTTTACCTAACACTAAATAAACTGCCCCATATCTGTGAATAAGGTATCACCTTGCCTTTCAAAGGCTGACTTATCTGTAATAGGAGTGCCCTTTATTAAAGTCTGAACAGATCACTACTGGGCCAAATGCCTTCCAGAAATTAGCCAACGTCACAGACTCCCACATCTATTTGAAATTCCACTGGACTGCAAAGCTGATCTACTTACTGGAAACTCACTGAACTGTCACAGGAGCACGTTATTTTTTTTCTCCTTTCTCAGTGGTGTTTTCTATGAGTTTATAAAGTCATAAAATAACTTGTACATCAGCAAACCAGTGATATCACACCAGGGCCTCCTAAGAAAAACCTGCCTTAACTGCCTTTGTGTGTTAACCAATAACCAATGAGGCATACAGGATTGCAAGAGAACTCAAGTATTGAATTCAATAATTCACCATTTGTTAATTCAACAATTCAAGTGTTGCACTGTATTCTGAGTACTAAGAAATTTCCAAAAAGAGTAGTCTTCCTTACGAAACAAATGAAATTTGACCTGAGCAACTAAAACAAGAATAAAACAGTTCTTCTTTTATCACAAGAGCCTGTTGCAGGCGACATGCCCTGTTGGATCTGGCAGTAAGAACAAACAACATGTATTAAATCATTTCCAAGCTGCTCCTATATCAAAGGTGTAAGAAGCACTGATCTTAACCCCGAGTCCTGACAATGAGCAGGAACCTCCCCAGTTTGTTTGAACCAACAGGAGTCTGCTACCTGTTCTGCTGAAGGTAGGTATTGTATATTTATCCCCAGTGCAAACAGCAGCATGTCTGACCCAGTCAGTTTGCTTCCTTGATACCTTTACAACATCCGATAGCGAGGTGCCCAAGGATCTGCAATAGAAATATTGATCTGCATTTTCATGCACAAAAAAATTACATTTCTCAGAGACATCTTGCATACTCCCAGAGATACACACAGTAAGTTAGGAAACCCTGGATTGGGTCAGGTTTTCCTGTGATGTTGATGAGGGATGAATATTGACCAAGTCCCTACAGCCACTCCCCCCCCCTCCTCTTCAAAGTAGTGTCATGGGACGGATGTTTTACATCCACCTCGGGCAAAAGAGTGGGCCCTACCTTAAATCTCGGTGGAAGCTCAGTCTCCAACTACGCAACAACCTTTTAGCTCGGCCAAGAAGCCGTCTATGGCATGAGATTTGAACCCTTCCTGCTCAGCGCCTAGACTATCAGCTGTTCTACACCCACTAGTTAGGCTCATGCCAGAGGATGGCCACTTCTCAAGTGCAAGACTACATTTTCAACAAGCTTTGTTACAACAGCATACTAGTGCAACCAAAGTTCCAAAAGCAGATGATGATCCAAGTACCTCATCAGGACTGCAGACACAAGTCCTTGTTTTTGAGCTCAATACTGAATTGAACAAAGCAGAAAAACTGAACCTGTCACCTGA